>NW_027260937.1:120000-220000 GCF_045791955.1 Oncorhynchus clarkii lewisi
TGGGAAGTATACAGCGTTCATCTAACGGAGACACTCCACAGACCTCCTCCTCTTGTCCTCTTCTCCTCTCTTCCTTCCATCCATCCATCCTCTCCACTGCTTCCTGCCTCCAGAAAACTGTGTTCTTGTCCTGGTCCGTGGGTGGGTTCTTTCTCAATTCCCAGATTCCTTGCGTCCTCTTTCCAACCACCTTTCATCACACAGTGGAGTGGCTAGAGCTGAGGGCAGGGGGGGTTGGGGTTAGGGTTGAGGGGGGGGGGGGGGGGGTTTGAGGGGGAGGCTGGGAGATTGTGGACCTCAGGAAGATGGAACTGCTGCTTTTGACACACCTAATGAGGATCCTAATAAACTACTGAATACCAAAGAGGACACATATCGAGGAATCAAGGAGAGGCAATTGAGACAGAGCCGTATCTCCTTGGTGATCTGCTGTGACGCAGGTCTAGTGATGAGGACAACCACTTTGTATCCCTCCAATCAGGACTTCCATTCATTCCGCTGTAATTAACGGAGAAGAGAGCTGCTTTGTTTGTTTACCAGCTGGGAACATACGGCTCGTGCTTTCACTCTGATTTCTTTTGGGAGACTTTTAATTACATTTACTGCTGGGGAAAATGACCTTAGCAAACACAGGCATCAGTGTGTGGTGCCATGAGTCAGTCTCTTTCTCTCTTTTTCTCTCTTTCTCTTTCCTCTCTCTCTGTCTGTCTGTCTGTCTGTCTGTCTGTCTGTCTGTCTGTCTCTCTCTCTCTCTCTCTCTCTCTCTCTCTCTCCTCTCTCTGTCTCTCTCTCTGTCTGTGTCTCTGTCTCTCTCTCTCAATTCAATTAAATTCAATTGACTTTATTGACATGGCAAGTTCATTATTACTTACATTGTCTAAGTATACAATATAGAAAAATTAAATATACAGTGGGTTAAAAAAGTATATAGTCAAATACCCTTCTAATGTGGTCAACAGATCTGTCCTGATATACCCTTCTAATATACTATGTAGCTCTGTCCCCTAATACCCTTCTAATATACTCTATAGCTCTGTCCCCATATACCCTTCTAATATACTATATAGCTCTGTCCCCAAATACCCTTCTAATTTACTATATACAGTGGAGCAAAAAAAGTATTTAGTCAGCCACCAATTGTGCAAGTTCTCCCACTTAAAAAGATGAGAGAGGCCTGCAATTTTCATCATAGGTACACTTCAACTATGAAAAAATCCAGAAAATCACATTGTAGGATTTTTAATGAATTTATTTACAAATTATGGTGGAAAATAAGTATTTGGTCAATAACAAAAGTTTATCTCAATACTTTGTTATATACCCTTTGTTGGCAATGACAGAGGTCAAACGTTTTCTGTAAGTCTTCACAAGGTTTTCACACACTGTTGCTGGTATTTTGGCCCATTCCTCCATGCAGATCTCCTCTAGAGCAGTGATGTTTTGGGGCTGTTGCTGGGCAACATGGACTTTCAACTCCCTCCAAAGATTTTCTATGGGGTTGAGATCTGGAGACTGGCTAGGCCACTCCAGGACCTTGAAATGCTTCTTACGAAGCCACTCCTTCGCTGCCCGGGCGGTGTGTTTGGGATCATTGTCATGCTGAAAGACCCAGCCACGTTTCATCTTCAATGCCCTTGCTGATGGAAGGAGGTTTTCACTCAAAATCTCACGATACATGGCCCCATTCATTCTTTCCTTTACACGGATCAGTCGTCCTGGTCCCTTTGCAGGAAAACAGCCCCAAAGAATGATGTTTCCACCCCCATGCTTCACAGTAGGTATGGTGTTCTTTGGCTGCAACTCAGCATTCTTTGTCCTCCAAACACGACGAGTTGAGTTTTTACCAAAAAGTTATATTTTGGTTTCATCTGACCATATGACATTCTCCCAATCTTCTTCTGGATCATCCAAATGCTCTCTAGCAAACTTCAGATGGGCCTGGACATGTACTGGCTTAAGCAGGGGGACACGTCTGGCACTGCAGGATTTGAGTCCCTGGCAGCGTAGTGTGTTACTGATGGTAGGCTTTGTTACTTTGGTCCCAGCTCTCTGCAGGTCATTCACTAGGTCCCCCCGTGTGGTTCTGGGATTTTTGCTCACCGTTCTTGTGATCACTTGGAGATAGAAGCTTACGTGGAGCCCCAGATCGAGGGAGATTATCAGTCGTCTTGTATGTTTTCCATTTCCTAATAATTTCTCCCACAGTTGATTTCTTCAAACCAAGCTGCTTACCTATTGCAGATTCAGGCTTCCCAGCCTGATGCAGGTCTACAATTTTGTTTCTGGTGTCCTTTGACAGCTCATTGGTCTTGGCCATAGTGGAATTTGGAGTGTGACTGTTTGAGGTTGTGGACAGGTGTCTTTTATACTGATAACAAGTTCAAACAGGTGCCATTAATAGAGGTAACGAGTGGAGGACAGAGGAGCCTCTTCAAGAAGAAGTTACAGGTCTGTGAGAGCCAGAAATCTTGCTTGTTTGTAGGTGACCAAATACTTATTTTCCACCATAATTTGCAAAGAAATTCATTAAAAATCCTACAATGTGATTTTCTGGATTTTTTTTCTCATTTTGTCTGTCGTAGTTGAAGTGTACCTCTGATGAAAATTACAGGCCTCATCTTTTTAAGTGGGAGAACTTGCACAATTGGTGGCTGACTAAATACTTTTTTGCCCCACTGTATGTACCGAACTACAGGATTCAACACTCATGTCCCAAACTACAGGGATTCAACACTTATGTACCGAACTACAGGGATTCAACACTCATGTCCCAAACTACAGGGATTCAACACTCATGTCCCAAACTACAGGGACTCAACACGCATGTCCCAAACTACAGGGATTCAACACTCATGTCCCAAACTACAGGGACTCAACACGCATGTACCAAACTACAGGGACTCAACACGCATGTCCCAAACTACAGGGATTCAACACTCATGTCCCAAACTACAGGGATTCAACACTCATGTCCCAAACTACAGGGATTCAACACTTATGTACCGAACTACAGGGATTCAACACTCATGTCCCAAACTACAGGGATTCAACACTCATGTCCCAAACTACAGGGATTCAACACTCATGTCCCAAACTACAGGGATTCAACACTCATGTCCCAAACTACAGGGACTCAACACGCATGTCCCAAACTACAGGGACTCAACACGCATGTCCCAAACTACAGGGATTCAACACTCATGTCCCAAACTACAGGGATTCAACACTCATGTCCCAAACTACAGGGATTCAACACGCATGTACCAAACTACAAGGCGGGGGAATCAGAAATCATAATGCCTCTCACTCACTCACTCACTCTCACTCACTCACTCACTCACTCACTCACTCACAGATAACACACACTCTTCCTTGGCCTTTTCGGTAAACTTAAAAGCTATTTCATTTTAATTTAAAAGAGGGTTGGTCCCAGCAGGACGGAGGATGCTCCTTTCTCGTCCGCTGTGCTCTCATCTTCTGTTTCCTGTGGCTTATTGAAGCTCTTCAGCTTTCCAGACTCAGCTGCTGCACAGACATCAGTACCGGTCTCCTAGTGGGTCTGGGTAGGAAACTGACACAGCGGAGAGCCAGGCAACATTTACACTGGATATAACCTCTCTCTCTCTTAGATAGATTTACTATAGAGGGAGAGGAGGAGGAGGAGAGAGAGGGAGAGAGGAGGAGGAGGGAGAGGGAGAGGAGAGGGAGAGGAGGAGGAGAGGGAGAGGAGGAGGAGGAGGAGGAGAGAGAGAGAGAGAGAGAGAGGGAGAGGAGAAGGAGAGAGAGGGAGAGGGAGAGGAGGAAGAGAGAGGGAGAGGAGGAGAGAGAGGGAGAGGAGAGGGAGAGAGAGGGAGGGAGAGGAGGAGGAAGAGAGAGAGGGAGAGGAGGAGAGAGGGAGAGGAGGGGGAGAGGGAGAGGAGGAGAGAGAGTTAAAGGGGAGGAAGGGAGTGGTGGAGGCAGACCGTGGTAACTGAAGAAGCACGGAGACTGCTGAGTAAACTGCAGAATATAATATAGGAAACAGAGATGATAACAGTGGCTGTATATCGTATTGAT
Source organism: Oncorhynchus clarkii lewisi (assembly GCF_045791955.1). Taxonomy (NCBI): domain Eukaryota; kingdom Metazoa; phylum Chordata; class Actinopteri; order Salmoniformes; family Salmonidae; genus Oncorhynchus; species Oncorhynchus clarkii. Next base: position 124,057 of record NW_027260937.1, read on the forward strand.
CTATAGGGAACAGAGATGATAACATTGGCTGTATATATTATTGATCTATAGGGAACAGAGATGATAACAGTGGCTGTATGTATTATTGATCTATAGGGAACAGAGATGATAACAGTGGCTGTATGTCTTATTGATCTATAGGGAACAGAGATGATAACAGTGGCTGTATATCTTATTGATCTATAGGAAACAGAGATGACAGTGTCTGTATATCTTATTGATCTACAGGGAACAGAGATGATAACAGTGGCTGTATATCTTATTGATCTACAGGGAACAGAGATGATAACAGTGGCTGTATATCTTATTGATCTACAGGGAACAGAGATGATAACAGTGTCTGTATATCTTATTGATCTATAGGGAACAGAGATGATAACAGTGTCTGTATATCTTATTGATCTACAGGGAACAGAGATGATAACAGTGTCTGTATATCTTATTGATCTATAGGGAACAGAGATGATAACAGTGGCTGTATATCTTATTGATGTTTTCCATATGAAACTGGCCTCTGTTACGCCTGCGTCCCAAATGACAACCCCATTCCCTATGAGCCCCGGTCAAAAGAAAATAGTGTACTAATATACAGAACAGGTTGCCATTGGGGGATGTGGACATTATGTGGTATTAGAAATGAAACCCTGCGGGTTCTTCACAGAGGTCATTGGCTGTCCTCTGGACGACGTCAGTGTTGCCGAGGTAGAACTGCGTACGTTGGGGGCGCGCGGTGTCTCTAGGGTTAAACGGTATATGAGGTGGGTTCACTTCCTCCTTCTGGTCAGTGAGGTTGGTGAGGGGGAAATGGGAAGTGTCCACAATGGAACCCTTGTATGTAGTGCACCACTTTGTTTTGGGACACTACACAGGGAATAGGAAGTGTCCACAATGGAACCCTTGTATGTGGTTCACCACTTTGTTTTGGGACACTACACAGGGAATAGGAAGTGTCCACAATGGAACCCTTGTATGTGGTTCACCACTTTGTTTTGGGACACACTACACAGGGAATAGGAAGTGTCCACAATGGAACCCTTGTATGTGGTTCACCACTTTGTTTTGGGACACTACACAGGGAATAGGAAGTGTCCACAATGGAACCCTTGTATGTGGTTCACCACTTTGTTTTGGGACACTACACAGGGAATAGGAAGTGTCCACAATGGAACCCTTGTATGTGGTTCACCACTTTGTTTTGGGACACTACACAGGGAATAGGAAGTGTCCACAATGGAACCCTTGTATGTAGTGCACCACTTTGTTTTGGGACACTACACAGGGAATAGGAAGTGTCCACAATGGAACCCTTGTATGTAGTGCACCACTTTGTTTTGGGACACTACACAGGGAATAGGAAGTGTCCACAATGGAACCCTTGTATGTGGTTCACCACTTTGTTTTGGGACACTACACAGGGAATAGGAAGTGTCCACAATGGAACCCTTGTATGTAGTGCACCACTTTGTTTTGGGACACTACACAGGGAATAGGCAGCCATTTGAGCTTCAGACCAGCTTGTGTATTACAAAGCAGAACTAGTGTTTTTTTCCTTCTTACAGGGCAGTTTGCAGAACAAAGATGGGGTTGTGTTACACGAGAGAGAGAGAGAGAGAGAGAGAGAGAGAGAGAGAGAGAGAGAGAGAGAGAGAGAGAGAGAGAGAGAGAGAGAGAGAGAGAGAGAGAGAGAGAGAGAGAGAGAGAGAGAGAGAGAGAGAGAGAGAGAGAGAGAGAGAGAGAGAGAGAGAGAGAGAGAGAGAGAGAGAGAGAGAGAGAAATTATCTTTTGAGGAACTACATGTGAAAGAGGATGTGACGCTTCTGGTTTGAAAGTGCAGACAAGACAAACAGCTTCTATCTCCAGACCATCAGACTGATAAACAGCTTCTATCTCCAGACCATCAGACTGATAAACAGCTTCTATCTCCAGACCATCAGACTGATAAACAGCTTCTATCTCCAGACCATCAGACTGGTAAACAGCTTCTATCTCCAGACCATCAGACTGTTTAACAGCTTCTATCTCCAGACCATCAGACTGATAAACAGCTTCTATCTCCAGACCATCAGACTGGTCAACAGCTTCTATCTCCAGACCATCAGACTGATAAACAGCTTCTATCTCCAGACCATCAGACTGATAAACAGCTTCTATCTCCAGACCATCAGACTGGTCAACAGCTTCTATCTCCAGACCATCAGACTGATAAACAGCTTCTATCTCCAGACCATCAGACTGATAAACAGCTTCTATCTCCAGACCATCAGACTGGTCAACAGCTTCTATCTCCAGACCATCAGACTAATAAACAGCTTCTATCTCCAGACCATCAGACTGATAAACAGCTTCTATCTCCAGACCATCAGACTGGTAAACAGCTTCTATCTCCAGACCATCAGACTGGTAAACAGCTTCTATCTCCAGACCATCAGACTGGTCAAGAGCTTCTATCTCCAGACCATCAGATGATAAACAGCTTCTATGGTCCAAGCACACCAAGACAGTCGTGAAGAGGGCACAACAAAACCTAACCAAGGTTCTACAGCTGCACCATCGAGAGCATGGTTGCATCACCGCCTGGTATGGGAACTGCTCGGCCTCCGACCGCAAGGCACTACAGAGGGTAGTGCGTATGGCCCAGTACATCACTGGGACCAAGCTTCCTGCCATCCAGGACCTCTATACCAGGCGGTGTCAGAGGAAGGCCCTAACAATTGTCAAAGACTCCAGCCATCCTAGTCATAGACTGTTCTCTCTGCTTCCGCGTGGCAAGCAATACCGGAGCGCCAAGTCTAGGTCCAAGAGGCTTCTAAACAGCTTCTACCCCCCAAAGCCATAAGACTCCTGAACATCTGATCAAATGGTCACCCAGACTATTTGCACCCCCTCCCCCTTTTACACCGCTGCGACTGTCTGTTACTATCTGTGCATAGTCACTTTAATAACTCTACCTACATCTACATATTACCTCAATTACCTCGACTAACCGGTGCCACCGAGTAGGGTTCCATTTCCCTCAGGATACACAGAGGGGTTCATAACGAGTAGGGTTCCATTTCCCTCAGGATACACAGAGGGGTTCATAACGAGTAGGGTTCCATTTCCCTCAGGATACACAGAGGGGTTCATAACGAGTAGGGTTCCATTTCCCTCAGGATACACAGAGGGGTTCATAACGAGTAGGGTTCCATTTCCCTCAGGATACACAGAGGGGTTCATAACGAGTAGGGTTCCATTTCCCTCAGGATACACAGAGGGGTTCATAACGAGTAGGGTTCCATTTCCCTCAGGATACACCGAGGGGTTCATGCTGGGATGATTCAGCAAACAAGCTCCTTGGTTACCCACCTAGTAACTTGTCATCTCCATGTCCAACCGTAGGACGAAGGCAGGGCTGGTTTTATTAGGACACGCAGCAATGAAATTACCTTGAACTAATGTGGGACTGAGCTCGTCCAAGCTTTGACTTACGCTACTGAAGTGCAGAACTAAGGCCTGGTCAGTTGTAGAATAGGGAGAAGAGATGCTGCTGTAGAGTAGAGATGCTGCTGTAGAGTAGAGATGCTGTTGTAGAGATGCTGCTGTAGAGTAGAGATGCTGTTGTAGAGATGCTGTTGTAGAGTAGAGATGCTGTTGTAGAGTAGAGATGCTGTTGTAGAGTAGAGATGCTGCTGTAGAGATGCTGTTGTAGAGTAGAGATGCTGCTGTAGAGATGTTGTTGTAGAGTAGAGATGCTGTTGTAGAGTAGAGATGCTGCTGTAGAGATGCTGTTGTAGAGTAGAGATGCTGCTGTAGCGATGTTGTTGTAGAGTAGAGATGCTGTTGTAGAGATGCTGCTGTAGAGATGCTGTTGTAGAGATGCTGCTGTAGAGATGCTGCTGTAGAGATGCTGTTGTAGAGTAGAGATGCTGTTGTAGATTAGAGATGCTGTTGTAGAGTAGAGATGCTGCTGTAGAGACGCTGCTGTAGAGTAGAGATGCTGTTGTAGAGTAGAGATGCTGTTGTAGAGTAGAGATGCTGTTGTAGAGATGCTGCTGTAGAGATGCTGTTGTAGAGTAGAGATGCTGTTGTAGAGATGCTGTTGTAGAGTAGAGATGCTGTTCTAGAGTAGCGATGCTGCTCTAGAGATGTTGTTGTAGAGTAGAGATGCTGTTGTAGAGATGATGTTGTAGAGATGCTGCTGTAGAGATTCTGTTGTAGAGTAGAGATGCTGTTGTAGAGATGCTGCTGTAGAGATGCTGCTGTAGAGATGCTGTTGTAGAGTAGCGATGTTGTTGTAGAGTAGAGATGCTGTTGTAGAGATGCTGCTGTAGAGATGCTGCTGTAGAGATGCTGTTGTAGAGATGCTGCTGTAGAGATGCTGCTGTAGAGATGCTGTTGTAGAGTAGAGATGCTGTTGTAGAGTAGAGATGCTGTTGTAGAGATGCTGCTGTAGAGATGCTGTTGTAGAGTAGAGATGCTGTTGTAGAGATGCTGTTGTAGAGTAGAGATGCTGTTCTAGAGTAGCGATGCTGCTCTAGAGATGTTGTTGTAGAGTAGAGATGCTGTTGTAGAGATGATGTTGTAGAGATGCTGCTGTAGAGATTCTGTTGTAGAGTAGAGATGCTGTTGTAGAGATGCTGCTGTAGAGATGCTGCTGTAGAGATGCTGTTGTAGAGTAGAGATGCTGTTGTAGAGTAGAGATGCTGTTGTAGAGTAGAGATGCTGTTTTAGAGTAGAGATGCTGTTTTAGAGTAGAGATGCTGTTGTAGAGTAGAGATGCTGCTTTAGATGCTGTTGTAGAGTAGAGATGCTGCTGTAGAGTATAGATGCTGTTGTAGATTAGAGATGCTGCTGTAGAGTAGAGATGCTGCTGTAGAGTAGAGATGCTGCTGTAGAGTAGAGATGCTGTTGTAGAGTAGAGATGCTGCTGTTGAGTAGAGATGCTGCTGTAGAGTAGAGATGCTGCTGTAGAGTAGAGATGCTGCTGTAGAGTAGAGATAATAACCTCAACCTTGGGCTTCAGCTTCCCCTTCTAGACTGGTCTGACTAACCTCAGGCTTCAGCTTCCCCTTCTAGACTGGTCTGAGTAACCTCAAGCTTCAGCTTCCCCTTCTAGACTGGTCTGACTAACCTCAAGCCCAGGCTTCAGCTTCCACTTCTAGACTGGTCTGACTAACCTCAACCTCAGGCTTCAGCTTCTCCCTCTAGACTGGTCTGAGTAACCTCAACCCCAGCCTTCAGCTTCACCCTTTAGACTGGTCTGAGTAACCTCAGGCTTCAGATTCCCCTTCTAGACTGGTCTGAGTAACCTCAACCCCAGGCGTCAGCTTCACCTTCTAGACTGATCTGACTCAACTCAACCCCAGGTGCCAGCTTCCCCGTCTAGACTGGTCTGAGTAACCTCAACCTCAGGCTTCAGCTTCCCTTCTAGACTGGTCTGACTAACCTCAACCTCAGGCTTCAGCTTCCCCTTCTAGACTGGTCTGATTAACCTCAACCCCAGGTGTCAGCTTCCCCGTCTAGACTGGTCTGAGTAACCTCAACCTCAGGCTTCAGCTTCCCTTCTAGACTGGTCTGACTAACCTCAACCTCAGGCTTCAGCTTCCCCTTCTAGACTGGTCTGACTAACCTCAACCTCAGGCTTCAGCTTCCCCTTCTTGACTGGTCTGAGTAACCTCAGGCTTCAGCTTCACCCTCTAGACTGGTCTGAGTAACCTCAGGCTTCAGCTTCACCTTCACCTTCTGCCCATTCATTTATATTCTGCTTGTTTACAGGGATATTAGCCAGTGCCACAGACTACCAAATAGATGTCTAGGTTGATACCCACCACAAGCCAATGTGGGTTGACCATGGACTTAAAGCCATAATGAGTAATTTTACTCTGGGTGTTGCCCACTGATGTAAGAGTATGTCCTGGTTCCTGTTACCAGACTGTGTGCTACTGTGTGTATGTGTACCCAACGTTGTCTTTTCACATGAAGTGGCTGTCTATAACCCCGCTGTGTGTGTGTGTGTGTGTGTGTGTGTGTGTGTGTGTGTGTGTGTGTGTGTGTGTGTGTGTGTGTGTGTGTGTGTGTGTTTAATGGTCTCAGTATTTACTGTGATACCAGGCAGAGGAGGAATGTGGAGTGGTTGTGGCTGGCTAAGGGTTGTTAGACCATCTGGGCCTGTAATCATCCTTGTCTTGTTGGACTGCTGATCTAGGATCAGTTCTGCCCTTTAGATCATACTGCATCAGATGGACACGGACAGGGAGGACCTGATCCCAGCTCAGCACCTCTAAGACTTCCACATATGGTCTCTTTGTTTATCCATCTCTGGGAACATTACATCTGTGACTAATGGCAGCTTCAAGAGCATTAAAGTTAAACTAAAAGTTCATGTCTCATTCTTCTGTTTTCCATGATGTGAAAATAACATGGTTTGCAGTTTCCTGGACGGATGGTGAGTTGAAAGATTCTCAAAACCACAATGGGGGAAAAAAAACATCCTTTTCTCTTTAAAAAGGGGAAACTTTACAATGATGATAAATAAAATATGCAGAAAAATAATAATAAAATAAAAATAACACCAAGGAATAATGATACATGAGGTACCAGTACCTAGTCAATGATAGCTTGGCTCTATACATGAGGTACCAGTACCTAGTCAATGACAGCTTGGCTCTATACATGAGGTACCAGTACCTAGTCAATGATAGCTTGGCTCTATACATGAGGTACCAGTACCTAGTCAATGATAGCTTGGCTCTATACATGAGGTACCAGTACCTAGTCAATGATAGCTTGGCTCTATACATGGGGTACCAGTACCTAGTCAATGATAGCTTGGCTCTATACATGAGGTACCAGTACCTAGTCAATGATAGCTTGGCTATATACATGAGGTACCAGTACCTAGTCAATGATAGCTTGGCTCTATACATGAGGTACCAGTACCTAGTCAATGATAGCTTGGCTATATACATGAGGTACCAGTACCTAGTCAATGATAGCTTGGCTCTATACATGGGGTACCACCAGTACCTAGTCAATGATAGCTTGGCTCTATACATGGGGTACCAGTACCTAGTCAATGATAGCTTGGCTCTATACATGGGGTACCAGTACCTAGTCAATGATAGCTTGGCTCTATACATGGGGTACCAGTACCTAGTCAATGATAGCTTGGCTCTATACATGGGGTACCAGTACCTAGTCAATGATAGCTTGGTTCTATACATGAGGTACCAGTACCTGGTCAATGATAGCTTGGCTCTATACATGAGGTACCAGTACCTGGTCAATGATAGCTTGGCTCTATACATGGGGTACCAGTACCTAGTCACTGATAGCTTGGTTCTATACATGAGGTACCAGTACCTAGTCAATGATAGCTTGGCTCTATACATGAGGTACCAGTACCTAGTCAATGATAGCTTGGCTCTATACATGGGGTACCAGTACCTAGTCACTGATAGCTTGGTTCTATACATGAGGTACCAGTACCTAGTCACTGATAGCTTGGCTCTATACATGAGGTACCAGTACCTAGTCAATGATAGCTTGGCTCTATACATGGGGTACCAGTACCTAGTCAATGATAGCTTGGTTATATACATGAGGTACCAGTACCTAGTCAACGATACCTTGGCTCTATACATGGGGTACCACCAGTACCTAGTCAATGATAGCTTGGCTCTATACATGGGGTACCACCAGTACCTAGTCAATGATAGCTTGGCTCTATACATGAGGTACCAGTACCTAGTCAATGATAGCTTGGCTCTATACATGGGGTACCAGTACCTAGTCAATGATAGCTTGGTTATATACATGGGGTACCAGTACCTAGTCAATGATAGCTTGGCTCTATACATGGGGTACCACCAGTACCTAGTCAATGATAGCTTGGCTCTATACATGGGGTACCACCAGTACCTAGTCAATGATAGCTTGGCTCTATACATGAGGTACCAGTACCTAGTCAATGATAGCTTGGCTCTATACATGAGGTACCAGTACCTAGTCAATGATAGCTTGGCTCTATACATGAGGTACCAGTACCTAGTCAATGATAGCTTGGCTCTATACATGAGGTACCAGTACCTAGTCAATGATAGCTTGGCTCTATACATGAGGTACCAGTACCTAGTCAATGATAGCTTGGCTCTATACATGAGGTACCAGTACCTGGTCAATGATAGCTTGGTTATATACATGAGGTACCAGTACCTAGTCAATGATAGCTTGGCTCTATACATGAGGTACCAGTACCTAGTCAATGATAGCTTGGCTCTATACATGAGGTACCAGTACCTAGTCACTGATAGCTTGGCTCTATACATGAGGTACCAGTACCTAGTCACTGATAGCTTGGCTCTATACATGAGGTACCAGTACCTAGTCAATGATAGCTTGGTTATATACATGAGGTACCAGTACCTAGTCAATGATAGCTTGGCTCTATACATGAGGTACCAGTACCTAGTCAATGATTGCTTGGCTCTATACATGAGGTACCAGTACCTAGTCACTGATAGCTTGGTTATATACATGAGGTACCAGTACCTAGTCAATGATAGCTTGGCTCTATACATGAGGTACCAGTACCTAGTCAATGATAGCTTGGCTGGGGGTACCAGTACCTAGTCAATGATAGCTTGGTTATATACATGAGGTACCAGTACCTAGTCAATGATAGCTTGGCTCTATACATGGGGTACCAGTACCTAGTCAATGATAGCTTGGTTATATACATGGGGTACCAGTACCTAGTCAATGATAGCTTGGTTATATACATGGGGTACCAGTACCTAGTCAATGATAGCTTGGCTATATACATGGGGTACCAGTACCTAGTCAATGATAGCTTGGCTGGGGGTACCAGTACCTAGTCAATGATAGCTTGGCTATACACATGGGGTACCAGTACCTAGTCAATGATAGCTTGGCTCTATACATGAGGTACCAGTACCTAGTCAATGATAGCTTGGCTCTATACATGGGGTACCAGTACCTAGTCAATGATAGCTTGGTTATATACATGGGGTACCAGTACCTAGTCAATGATAGCTTGGCTCTATACATGAGGTACCAGTACCTAGTCAATGATAGCACTAGCGGTGCTGAGCTGGGATCAGGTCCTCCCTGTCCATGTCCATCTGATGCAGTATGATCTAAAGGTTTGAACTGATCCTAGATCAGCAGTCCAACAAGACAAGGATGATTACAGGCCCAGATGGTCTAACAACCCTTAGCCAGCCACAACCACTCCACATTCCTCCTCTGCCTGGTATCACAGTAAATACTGAGACTGTTAAACACACACACACACACACACACACACACACACACACACACACACACACACACATACACACACACACACACACACACAGCGGGGTTATAGACAGCCACTTCATGTGAAAAGACAACGTTGGGTACACATACACACAGTAGCACACAGTCTGGTAACAGGAACCAGGACATACTCTTACATCAGTGGGCAACACCCAGAGTAAAATTACACATTGTGGCTTTAAGTCCATGGTCAACCCACATTGGCTTGTGGTGGGTATCAACCTAGACATCTATTTGGTAGTCTGTGGCACTGGCTAATATCCCTGTAAACAAGCAGAATATAAATGAATGGGCAGAAGGTGAAGGTGAAGCTGAAGCCTGAGGTTACTCAGACCAGTCTAGAGGGTGAAGCTGAAGCCTGAGGTTAGTCAGACCAGTTTAGAAGGTGAAGCTGAAGCCTGAGGTTGAGGTTACTCAGACCAGTCTAGAGGGGGAAGCTGAAGCCTGAGGTTAGTCAGACCAGTCTAGAGGGTGAAGCTGAAGCCTGAGGTTGAGGTTACTCAGACCAGTCTAGAAGGTGAAGCTGAAGCCTGAGGTTGAGGGTAGTCAGACCAGTCTAGAAGTGGAAGCTGAAGCCTGAGGTTGAGGTTAGTCAGACCAGTCTAGAAGATGAAGCTGAAGCATGAGGTTACTCGGACCAGTCTAGAAGGGGAAGCTGAAGCCTGAGGTTACTCAGACCAGTCTAGAAGGGGAAGCTGAAGCCTGAGGTTGAGGTTGAGGTTAGTCAGACCAGTCTAGAAGGGGAAGCTGAAGCCTGGGGTTAAGGTTACTCAGACCAGTCTAGAAGACGAAGCTGAAGCATGAGGTTACTCGGACCAGTCTAGAAGGGGAAGCTGAAGCCTGAGGTTACTCAGACCAGTCTAGAGGGGGGAGCTGAAGCCTGAGGTTGAGGTTACTCAGACCAGTCAAGAAGGGGAAGCTGAAGTCTGGGGTTAGTCAGACCAGTCTAGAGGGTGAAGCTGAAGCCTGGGATGGAATGGCCACTGTTCATTCAGACCAGTCTGAGGTACCACTCCAGGGATAATGGTGTTGATGTGAGCCATGACCAGCCTTTCAAAGTATTTCATGGCTACAGATTTGAGGGTTACGGGGCGAGAGTAATTTAGACAGGTTACCTTGGCGTTCTTTGGCACAGGGACTATGGTGGTCTGCTTAAAACATGTTGGTATTACAGACTGGGTCAGGGAGAGGTTGAAAATGTCTGGTCTCAAGGACATTTCCATGTAGGAGGATTCCTTGTTCTCAGGATTTCCCCCAATGACATTTCCATGCATCATTTCCATTTACTGTAGGAAAATTCCTTGTAAATCACAATGTCCCTGAGGATGTTTCTATTTAAGAGATGCAGAATTCCTGAACAACAACCTCTTTTCCTGGATTTATTGCGTGAAACTCTCTCCAGCACTGATACAAGATATCTCTCACTGTCTATGTTGAGCAACATCCTCTGCTTCTTCCTACATGAACAGACGGGAATATAGATTACCCCAGAGGACTGTTACTCCTCTCCTCAGTCAGATAGTCCATCAGCTCTGAACAACATGAATAGAAGGAATTTATATTACCCAGAGGACTGTTACTCCTCTCCTCAGTCAGATAGTCCATCAGCTCTGAACAACATGAATAGAAGGAATATAGATTACCCAGAGGACTGTTACTCCTCTCTTCAGTCAGATAGTCCATCAGCTCTGAACAACATGAATAGAAGGAATTTATATTACCCAGAGGACTGTGCAACATAAATAGAAGGAATATAGATTACCCAGAGGACTGTGCAACATAAACAGAAGGAATATAGATTACCCAGAGGACTGTGCAACATGAACAGAAGGAATATAGATTACCCAGAGGACTGTACTACATGAACAGAAGGGAATATAGATTACCCAGAGGACTGTACTACATGAGGAGAAGGAATATAGATTACCCAGAGGACTGTGCTACATGAATAAAAGGAATATAGATTACCCAGAGGAAATACAAGTTCTACTGGACTGCGAGGCACCCTATTCCCTATGTAGTGCACTAATGTTAACCAGGGGCCACTTCATACACAGAAGGAGTGTTTTGTTGTGGAGAGAGAGAGCGGCTCTAACCCTGTCCCTTTGTCTGCGTCCCTACATAGTGCACTACCCTGTGGGCCCTGGTCAAAAGTAGTGCACTACATAGGGAATAGGGTTCTATAGGGCTCTGGTCTAAAGTAGTGCACTACATAGGGAATAGGGAGCCATTTGGGACATACCTCGTCTCTCTCCTTTTAAGTCCTCTCCTTTTATCCGCCAGGGAGAGAAGCTGACAACAGCTCTTCCTGTGTTCACCAGACACCAAAGAGGAAGAAAGGAAAAACAGTTTCCTGTTCCTGTACAGATGGTTGATGGGGACATCAGCTGACTAGACAGGGAAATAGATTCCTGTACAGATGGTTAATGGGGACATCAGCTGACTCTCGACAGGGAAATGGATTCCTGTACAGATGGTTGATGGGGGCATCAGCTGACTCTCGACAGGGAAATGGATTCCTGTACAGATGGTTAATGGGGGCATCAACTGACTCTAGACAGGGAAATGGATTCCTGTACAGATGGTTAATGGGGGCATCAACTGACTCTAGACAGGGAAATGTATTCCTGTACAGATGGTTAATGGGGGCATCAACTGACTCTAGACAGGGAAATGTATTCCTCTACAGATGGTTGATGGGGGCATCAGCTGACTCTAGACAGGGAAATGTATTCCTCTACAGATGGTTGATGGGGACATCAGCTGACTCTAGACAGGGAAATGTATTCCTCTACAGATGGTTGATGGGGGCATCAGCTGACTCTAGACAGGGAAATGGTTTCCTCAACAGATGGTTGATGGGGACATCAGCTGACTCTAGACAGGGAAATGTATTCCTCAACAGATGGTTGATGGGGACATCAGCTGACGCTAGACAGGGAAATGGTTTCCTCAACAGATGGTTGATGGGGGCATCAGCTGACTCTAGACAGGGAAATGGTTTCCTCAACAGATGGTTGATGGGGACATCAGCTGACTCTAGACAGGGAAATGTATTCCTCAACAGATGGTTGATGGGGACATCAGCTGACTCTAGACAGGGAAATGGATTCCTCTACAGATGGTTGATGGGGACATCAACTGACTCTAGACAGGGAAATGTATTCCTCTACAGATGGTTGATGGGGGCATCAGCTGACTCTAGACAGGGAAATGGATTCCTGTACAGATGGTTGATGGGGGCATCAGCTGACTCTAGACAGGGAAATGTATTCCTCTACAGATGGTTGATGGGGGCATCAGCTGACTCTCGACAGGGAAATGGATTCCTGTACAGATGGTTGATGGGGGCATCAGCTGACTCTCGACAGGGAAATGGATTCCTCTACAGATGGTTGATGGGGGCATCAGCTGACTCTAGACAGGGAAATGGATTCCTCTACAGATGGTTGATGGGGACATCAGCTGACTCTAGACAGGGAAATGGATTCCTCTACAGATGGTTGATGGGGGCATCAGCTGACTCTAGACAGGGAAATGGATACCTCTACAGATGGTTGATGGGGGCATCAGCTGACTCTAGACAGGGAAATGGATTCCTCTACAGATGGTTGATGGGGGCATCAGCTGACTCTAGACAGGGAAATGGATTCCTCTACAGATGGTTGATGGGGGCATCAGCTGACTCTAGACAGGGAAATGGATTCCTGTACAGATGGTTAATGGGGACATCAGCTGACTCTAGACAGGGAAAGAAAAACAAATGTGTGTTTGTATGAATGTAAATTGAGAAAGGCTGGGGGAGGAAATGTGTGGCAAAATGACTAAATGAAGCCTGTATCTGCAGGATTGCCACAACCCACATGTAAATAACATGTAGAGCTATAGAGAAGCATTGAGTCTTTCATCACCTGGGTTAAAGTCTTCTTCCTCTTTCCTTCTGTGGTGTCTCTACATCTGCTTCCACAGACCACACAGTAAATTATCTGCTCTCTCTGTGTGTGTGTGTGTGTGTGTGTGTGTGTGTGTGTGTGTGTGTGTGTGTGTGTGTGTGTGTGTGTGTGTGTGTGTGTGTGTGTGTGTGTGTGTGTGTGTGTGTGTGTGTGTGAGAGATATCAGAAACCTTATCAGATACAGACATTAACTGCATACACTGTTGCTGTTGAGCTCTGTGAGAGGAAGTTTAGAACACTTTCCTGTCAGAATGGATTCTATAGAACACTTTTCTGTCAGAATGGATTCTATAGAACACTTTCCTGTCAGAATGGATTCTATAGAACACTTTCCTGTCAGAATGGATTCTATAGAACACTTTCCTATCAGAATGGATTCTATAGAACACTTTCCTGTCAGAATGGATTCTATAGAAGACTTTCCTATCAGAATGGATTCTATAGAACACTTTCCTGTCAGAATGGATTCTATAGAACACTTTCCTGTCAGAATGGAATCTCTAGAACACCTTCCTGTCAGAATGGAATCTCTAGAACACCTTCCTGTCAGAATGGATTCTATAGAACACTTTCCTATCAGAATGGAATCTATAGAAAACCTGTCAGAGTGGATTCTATAGAACACTTTCCTATCAGAATGGATTCTATAGAACACTTTCCTATCAGAATGGAATCTATAGAACACTTTCCTATCAGAATGGATTCTATAGAACACTTTCCTGTCAGAATGGATTCTATAGAACACTTTCCTATCAGAATGGATTCTATAGAACACTTTCCTATCAGAATGGATTCTATAGAACACTTTCCTATCAGAATGGATTCTATAGAACACTTTCCTGTCAGAATGGATTCTATAGAACACTTTCCTATCAGAATGGATTCTATAGAACACTTTCCTATCAGAATGGATTCTATAGAACACTTTCCTATCAGAATGGATTCTATAGAACACTTTCTTATCAGAATGGATTCTATAGAACACTTTCCCATCAGAATGGATTCTATAGAACACTTTCCTATCAGAATGGATTCTATAGAACACTTTCCTATCAGAATGGATTCTATAGAACACTTTCCCATCAGAATGGATTCTATAGAACACTTTCCTATCAGAATGGATTCTATAGAACACTTTCCTATCAGAATGGATTCTATAGAACACTTTCCTATCAGAATGGATTCTATAGAACACTTTCCTGTCAGAATGGATTCTATAGAACACTTTCCTATCAGAATGGATTCTATAGAACACTTTCCTATCAGAATGGATTCTATAGAACACTTTCCTATCAGAATGGATTCTATAGAACACTTTCTTATCAGAATGGATTCTATAGAACACTTTCCCATCAGAATGGATTCTATAGAACACTTTCCCATCAGAATGGATTCTATAGAACACTTTCCTATCAGAATGGATTCTATAGAACACTTTCCTATCAGAATGGAATCTATAGAACACTTTCCTATCAGAATGGATTCTATAGAACACTTTCCTATCAGAATGGATTCTATAGAACACTTTCCCATCAGAATGGATTCTATAGAACACTTTCCTATCAGAATGGATTCTATAGAACACTTTCCTATCAGAATGGATTCTATAGAACACTTTCCTATCAGAATGGAATCTATAGAACACTTTCCCATCAGAATGGATTCTATAGAACACTTTCCTATCAGAATGGATTCTATAGAACACTTTCCTATCAGAATGGATTCTATAGAACACTTTCCTATCAGAATGGATTCTATAGAACACTTTCCTATCAGAATGGATTCTATAGAACACTCCTATCAGAATGGATTCTATAGAACACTCCTATCAGAATGGAATCTATAGAACACTTTCCTATCAGAATGGATTCTATAGAACACTTTCCTATCAGAATGGATTCTATAGAACACTCCTATCAGAATGGATTCTATAGAACACTCCTATCAGAGTGGATTCTATAGAACACTCCTATCAGAATGGAATCTATAGAACACTTTCCTATCAGAATGGATTCTATAGAACACTTTCCTATCAGAATGGATTCTATAGAACACTTTCCTATCAGAGTGGATTCCATAGAACACTCCTATCAGAATGGAATCTATAGAACACTTTCCTATCAGAATGGATTCTATAGAACACTTTCCTATCAGAATGGATTCTATAGAACACTTTCCTATCAGAATGGATTCTATAGAACACTTTCCTATCAGAATGGATTCTATAGAACACTTTCCCATCAGAATGGATTCTATAGAACACTTTCCTATCAGAATGGATTCTATAGAACACTTTCCTATCAGAATGGAATCTATAGAACACTTTCCTATCAGAATGGATTCTATAGAACACTTTCCTATCAGAATGGATTCTATAGAACACTTTCCCATCAGAATGGATTCTATAGAACACTTTCCTATCAGAATGGATTCTATAGAACACTTTCCTATCAGAATGGATTCTATAGAACACTTTCCTATCAGAATGGAATCTATAGAACACTTTCCCATCAGAATGGATTCTATAGAACACTTTCCTATCAGAATGGATTCTATAGAACACTTTCCTATCAGAATGGATTCTATAGAACACTTTCCTATCAGAATGGATTCTATAGAACACTTTCCTATCAGAATGGATTCTATAGAACACTCCTATCAGAATGGATTCTATAGAACACTCCTATCAGAATGGAATCTATAGAACACTTTCCTATCAGAATGGATTCTATAGAACACTTTCCTATCAGAATGGATTCTATAGAACACTCCTATCAGAATGGATTCTATAGAACACTCCTATCAGAGTGGATTCTATAGAACACTCCTATCAGAATGGAATCTATAGAACACTTTCCTATCAGAATGGATTCTATAGAACACTTTCCTATCAGAATGGATTCTATAGAACACTTTCCTATCAGAGTGGATTCCATAGAACACTCCTATCAGAATGGAATCTATAGAACACTTTCCTATCAGAATGGATTCTATAGAACACTTTCCTATCAGAATGGATTCTATAGAACACTTTCCTATCAGAATGGATTCTATAGAACACTTTCCTATCAGAATGGATTCTATAGAACACTCCTATCAGAATGGAATCTATAGAACACTTTCCTATCAGAATGGATTCTATAGAACACTTTCCTATCAGAATGGATTCTATAGAACACTTTCCTATCAGAATGGAATCTATAGAACACTTTCCTATCAGAATGGATTCTATAGAACACTTTCCTATCAGAATGGATTCTATAGAACACTTTCCTATCAGAGTGGATTCTATAGAACACTTTCCTATCAGAATGGATTCTATAGAACACTTTCCTATCAGAATGGATTCTATAGAACACTTTCCTATCAGAATGGATTCTATAGAACACTTTCCTATCAGAGTGGATTCTATAGAACACTTTCCTATCAGAATGGATTCTATAGAACACTTTCCTATCAGAATGGATTCTATAGAACACTTTCCTATCAGAATGGATTCTATAGAACACTCCTATCAGAATGGAATCTATAGAACACTTTCCTATCAGAATGGATTCTATAGAACACTTTCCTGTCAGAGTGGATTCTATAGAACACTCCTATCAGAGTGGATTCCATAGAACACTCCTATCAGAGTGGATTCCATAGAACACTCCTATCAGAGTGGATTCTATAGAACACTTTCCTATCAGAGTGGATTCTATAGAACACTCCTATCAGAGTGGATTCCATAGAACACTCCTATCAGAGTGGATTCTATAGAACACTCCTATCAGAGTGGATTCTATAGAACACTTTCCTATCAGAGTGGATTCTATAGAACACTCCTATCAGAGTGGATTCCATCCTCTTTCAATGCTTGACACCCACATAAAATAAACATTTATGTGGGTGTATTCTCTGTTTACCCAGAAGTTAAATCTCATGTAGTTTGGCCAGTCTGTCCACGAGAGATTAACAGGGGTGTGAAACCATGTATAACCTTCATAGTGACAGCAGAGTGTTGGGAACATGGCTCCTTTTCCCCCTACTGAAAAATATCTCTCGGCTGCTCCATTAAATCCTAGAATGATGATTATTATCATCTTTAGCCCAGATGTTTTGGTCTGTTCTAGACATGATACAAACACATTCAGGAACACATAAATACAAATATTACTTTGATTTATTTATGATTTAAAATTGAAAATACAGCTTTAGATGTTGAGACACAAATAACGCAACTTATCCAGTATTGGCCTGTCAAACCAAGACAACACCAGGAGGGAGTTAGGTTCAACAGCCTGTCAAACCAAGACAACGCCAGGAGGGAGTTAGGTTCAACAGCCTGTCAAACCAAGACAACGCCAGGAAGTAGTTAGGTTCAACAGCCTGTCAAACCAAGACAACGCCAGGAGGGAGTTAGGTTCAACAGCCTGTCAAACCAAGACAACGCCAGGAGGGAGTTAGGTTCAACAGCCTGTCAAACCAAGACAACGCCAGGAGGGAGTTAGGTTCAACAGGCTGTCAAACCAAGACAACACCAGGAGGGAGTTAGCTTCAACAGCCTGTCAAACCAAGACAACACCAGGAGGGAGTTAGGTTCAACAGCCTGTCAAACCAAGACAACACCAGGAGGGAGTTAGGTTCAACAGCCTGTCAAACCAAGACAACGCCAGGAGGGAGTTAGGTTCAACAGCCTGTCAAACCAAGACAACACCAGGAGGGAGTTAGGTTCAACAGCCTGTCAAACCAAGCTCAGAGCCAGGAGGGAGTTAGGTTCAACAGCCTGTCAAACCAAGACAACGCCAGGAGGGAGTTAGGTTCAACAGCCTGTCAAACCAAGACAACGCCAGGAGGGAGTTAGGTTCAACAGCCTGTCAAACCAAGCTCAGAGCCAGGAGGGAGTTAGGTTCAACAGCCTGTCAAACCAAGACAACACCAGGAGGGAGTTAGGTTCAACAGCCTGTCAAACCAAGACAACGCCAGGAAGGAGTTAGGTTCAACAGCCTGTCAAACCAAGCTCAGAGCCAGGAGGGAGATAGGTTCAACAGCCTGTCAAACCAAGACAACGCCTGGAGGGAGTTAGGTTCAACAGCCTGTCAAACCAAGACAACGCCAGGAAGGAGTTAGGTTCAACAGCCTGTCAAACCAAGACAACGCCAGGAAGTAGTTAGGTTCAACAGCCTGTCAAACCAAGACAACGCCATGAGGGAGTTAGGTTCAACAGCCTGTCAAACCAAGACAACTCCATGAGGGAGTTAGGTTCAACAGCCTGTCAAACCAAGACAACGCCAGGAAGGAGTTAGGTTCAACAGCCTGTCAAACCAAGACAACGCCATGAGGGAGTTAGGTTCAACAGCCTGTCAAACCAAGACAACTCCATGAGGGAGTTAGGTTCAACAGCCTGTCAAACCAAGCTCAGAGCCAGGAGGGAGTTAGGTTCAACAGCCTGTCAAACCAAGACAACGCCAGGAGGGAGTTAGGTTCAACAGCCTGTCAAACCAAACTCAGAGCCAGGAGGGAGTTAGGTTCAACAGCCTGTCAAACCAAGCTCAGAGCCAGGAGGGAGTTTGGTTCAACAGCCTGTCAAACCAAGCTCAGAGCCAGGAGGGAGTTAGGTTCAACAGCCTGTCAAACCAAGATAACGCCAGGAGGGAGTTAGGTTCAACAGCCTGTCAAACCAAGACAACGCCAGGAGGGAGTTAGGTTCAACAGCCTGTCAAACCAAGACAACGCCAGGAGGGAGTTAGGTTCAACAGCCTGTCAAACCAAGACAACACCAGGAGGGAGTTAGGTTCAACAGCCTGTCAAACCAAGATAACGCCAGGAGGGAGTTAGGTTCAACAGCCTGTCCACCCTCACACGCCTTGCCTTGTGCTTGTTCTGGGAACATGTATGTGTGTGTGTAAATGTTGGTGTGGTGTGTGTGTGTAAATGTTGGTGTGGTGTGTGTTTGTAAATGTTGGTGTGGTGTGTGTGTGTGTAAATGTTAGTGTGGTGTGTGTGTGTGTGTAAATGTTAGTGTGGTGTGTGTGTGTGTGTAAATGTTGGTGTGGTGTGTGTGTGTGTGTAAATGTTGGTGTGGTGTGTGTGTGTGTGTGTGTGTGTGTGTGTGTGTGTCTAAATGTGTTAGGTCCATCGTTAGAGGAATGAGACCAAGCAGCAGCAAAGTGGTCATGATTTTTAATACTGAATTCCAACAAACACAAATCCAAACGCAACGTTCTGCAGGGTTAAAAACAAGATCCCACAACTTAAGGTGTGTGTGTGTGTGTGTGTGTGTGTGTGTGTGTGTGTGTGTGTGTGTGTGTGTGTGTGTGTGTGTGTGTGTGTGTGTGTGTGTGTGTGTGTGTGTGTGTGTGTGTGTTAATGTTAGTATAAACACATTGAGAGCATTCTGTCACAACAGTCGTATAACTGTATAATATAGACTGGTCTGCAACATGAAACATACCTCCATTAGACGTACACAGGCCTGGGCAAAACAACAACCAATATGTCCATATACTTTCAGAATAATCCTCAGTAACCTTTAACCTTTCCCATAATCAGATGGGACATATAGAGAAGATAGAGGAGTTTTCACATTTCTGCAGGTAGTCTCTCTACCGTACAGGTGAGCATCACGTGACGTCACTGTCCCAGTACCCTCAGGTAAAGCTACCTAGCGGCCCGGAAAACGGGTTGTTCAGTCCCGGGAGAACACGTATTCGGTGTAGCTGGTCCAGATTTTGTCCTCGTTCGGGTCGCTGCTCGCGTACGCGCACGTGCCCGTGGAGCTGCAAGCCACCATGCGGAACCCGACCTCCGCGAGCCTGTCGAACGCCTGCTCGAGAAAGTTATACTTCAGATAGTACCGGGAGGTGTACCTCTCAGGTGGTTTGTCCGGGTCTCTGCTCTCATTCAGAGTCTCACCGAAAACTTCTTTGGCCAGGGACGTCTTTCCGCAAACCGTTATTCTGGCCACTCGCCTGAACTTGGCGTCCGTTTGAATATCCCTCCCGATGGTGTAGGAGCCCCGGTAACCAATGGTAATATAGCCATGCTTCTGGAACGGGGAGCGAAGGCTCGGAGTCGGGCTGCTCACCGCGGTCGTGGTGATGCTGCTACTACCCAGAGCGCACGCGAGAGAAGCCTCTTCCGGGTCCCCATGGGCGCACAGCTCGTCCCCGAGAGAGTTGTCTTTACTCGCTGCCGGTCTGAGGCGCTGTGCGAGCTCGTGCAGCTGGAAGAACTCTGCCTCCTTCTGTAACCGACCCCTCTCCTTAAAGAAGTCCGGTAGAACGATGTCCCTTTCCCGCAGATAATCCAGAATATACCTGAACAGAAATCCATCCCGGTCAAAGAAGTAGCGTCCTTTGCTGTCTTTCGGTAGTTCTGTAGGGCTCTTCTGTGCGAACATAGTCCACAGGAGAGAGTTTGGGACGGAGACTAAAGTTGCATGTCGAGTTACATACACTTGCCCGCCGACGTTTAATTCTATTATATCAGAAAAGGACGACTGTTGGTTCTCACTGTGTGCCATCTCTCTCCCCCTGCGCGCCTGGGTGGAACTCCAACGGACTTGGCGAATCCAGGAAATGGAAAAAAAAATAACAACAGTACAAATGTAATGGTTTTGTTTATATGGCTGGAGTTGTGTGGGAGGAGAAGAGGAGGAGGAGGAGACGGACTGGGGAGGCAGCAGAATATTGCTGAAAAGTTAACTCTTCACGGACAGAGTTTGTGACTTCCCTCAGTCAGTATAGAAGACTTCTCTTTTAGTAGAAGTAAAGCTATGAAACCACTCAAGACCAGAGGTGTAAAGTAATTAAGTAAAAACACTTTAAAGTACTACTTACTGTAAGTAGTTGTTTTGGGGGTCTCTGTACTTTATATATATTTTTTTACAACTTTTACTTTTACCTCACTATATTCCTAAAGAAAATAATGTACTTTTTAGTCCGTACATTTTCCTCGACGCCCAAAAGTACTCGTTACATTTTGAATGCTTAGCAGGACAGGACAACTGTCCAATTCACGCACTTCTCCCCGCCGCCTCTGATCTGACGGACTCACTAAACAACGCAAATGCTTCGTAGTTTTAAATGCGTGTTGGAGTGAGCCCCTGGATATCCTTTAAAACAAAGACAATGCTGCCGTCTGGTTGGCTTAATATAAACACGGTGATAAGATTTACACTTTTATTTTTGATACTAAAGTATATTTAAAACCAACTATTTTTAGACTTTTACTCGAGTAGTTTTTCACCGGGTGACTTTCACTTTTACGTGAGTTATTTTCTATGAAGGTATCTTTACTTTTACTCAAGTATGAGCACTGAGTTAATTTTCCACCGCTGGTCAAGACAGGGAGAGACCGACATCTAGTGGGGATGTTTTATTTTTTAACCTTTATTGAACTAGGCAAGTCAGTTAAGAACAAATTCTTATTTTCAATGACGGCCCTAGGAACAGTCTAGGAACTGCCTGTTCAGGGGCAGAACGACAGATTTGTACCTCATATTTCCCCACTAATTGTTATTTTGACCAATCAGATCAGATCTTTTGCCAATAATTGGGAAAAAGGGTCAGAACTGGGCTGCCTGTATAAACTAAGGGATGGAGACCCTCCAATAGATAGAGACCCTCCAATAGATAGAGACCCTACAAGACAACAGTGTTCCAATAGATAGAGGCCCACCAAGTCTCCAGTGTTTCAATAGATAGAGACCCTACAATAGATAGAGACCCTACAAGACAACAGTGTTTCAATAGATAGAGACCCTACAAGACAACAGTGTTTCAATAGATAGAGACCCTACAAGACAACAGTGGTTCAATAGATAGAGACCCTACAATAGATAGAGACCCTACAAGACAACAGTGTTTCAATAGATGGAGACCCTACAAGACAACAGTGTTTCAATAGATAGAGACCCTAAAAGACAACAGTGTTTCAATAGATAGAGACCCTACAAGACAACAGTGGTTCAATAGATAGAGACCCTACAAGATAACAGTGTTTCAATAGATAGAGACCCTACAAGACAACAGTGTTTCAATAGATAGAGACCCTACAAGACAACAGTGGTTTTCAATAGATAGAGACCCTCCAAGACAACAGTGTTTCAATAGATAGAGACCCTACAAGATAACAGTGTTTCAATAGATAGAGACCCTACAAGACAACAGTGTTTCAATAGATAGAGACCCTACAAGACAACAGTGTTTCAATAGATAGAGACCCTACAAGACAGCAGTGGTTCAATAGATAGAGACCCTACAATAGATAGAGACCCTACAAGACAACAGTGGTTCAATAGATGGAGACCCTACAAGACAACAGTGTTTCAATAGATAGAGACCCTACAAGACAACAGTGGTTCAATAGATAGAGACCTTCCAAGACAACAGTGTTTCAATAGATAGAGACCCTACAATAGATAGAGACCCTACAAGACAACAGTGGTTCAATAGATGGAGACCCTACAAGACAACAGTGGTTCAATAGATGGAGACCCTACAAGACAACAGTGTTTCAATAGATAGAGACCCTACAAGACAACAGTGTTTCAATAGATAGAGACCCTCCAAGACAACAGTGTTTCAATAGATAGAGACCCTACAAGACAACAGTGGTTCAATAGATAGAGACCCTACAATAGATAGAGACCCTACAAGACAACAGTGTTTCAATAGATAGAGACCCTACAAGACAACAGTGGTTCAATAGATAGAGACCCTACAAGACAACAGTGTTTCAATAGATAGAGACCCTACAAGACAACAGTGTTTTTCAATAGAGAGAGACCCTACAATAGATAGAGACCCTACAAGACAACAGTGGTTTTCAATAGATAGAGACCCTACAAGACAACAGTGTTTTTCAATAGATAGAGACCCTACAAGACAACAGTGTTTCAATAGATAGAGACCCTACAATAGATAGAGACCCTACAAGACAACAGTGGTTCAATAGATAGAGACCCTACAAGACAACAGTGGTTCAATAGATAGAGACCCTACAAGACAACAGTGTTTCAATAGATAGAGACCCTACAAGACAACAGTGTTTCAATAGATAGAGACCCTCCAAGACAACAGTGTTTCAATAGATAGAGACCCTACAAGACAACAGTGGTTCAATAGATAGAGACCCTACAATAGATAGAGACCCTACAAGACAACAGTGTTTCAATAGATAGAGACCCTACAAGACAACAGTGTTTCAATAGATAGAGACCCTACAAGACAACAGTGTTTCAATAGATAGAGACCCTACAAGACAACAGTGTTTTTCAATAGATAGAGACCCTACAATAGATAGAGACCCTACAAGACAACAGTGGTTTTCAATAGATAGAGACCCTACAAGACAACAGTGTTTTTCAATAGATAGAGACCCTACAAGACAACAGTGTTTCAATAGATAGAGACCCTACAATAGATAGAGACCCTACAAGACAACAGTGGTTCAATAGATAGAGACCCTACAAGACAACAGTGGTTCAATAGATAGAGACCCTACAAGACAACAGTGTTTCAATAGATAGAGACCCTACAAGACAACATTGTTTCAATAGATAGAGACTCTACAATAGATAGAGACCCTACAAGACAACAGTGTTTCAATAGATAGAGACCCTACAAGACAACAGTGTTTCAATAGATAGAGACCCTACAAGACAACAGTGTTTCAATAGATAGAGACCCTACAAGACAACAGTGGTTCAATAGATAGAGACCCTACAAGACAACAGTGTTTCAATAGATAGAGACCCTACAAGACAACAGTGTTTCAATAGATAGAGACCCTACAAGACAACAGTGGTTCAATAGATAGAGACCCTACAATAGATAGAGACCCTACAAGACAACAGTGTTTCAATAGATAGAGACCCTACAAGACAACAGTGTTTCAATAGATAGAGACCCTACAAGACAACAGTGTTTCAATAGATAGAGACCCTACAAGACAACAGTGGTTCAATAGATAGAGACCCTACAAGACAACAGTGTTTCAATAGATAGAGACCCTACAAGACAACAGTGTTTCAATAGATAGAGACCCTACAAGACAACATTGGTTCAATAGATAGAGACCCTACAATAGATAGAGACCCTACAATAGATAGAGACCCTACAAGACAACAGTGTTTCAATAGATAGAGACCCTACAAGACAACAGTGGTTCAATAGATAGAGACCCTACAAGACAACAGTGTTTCAATAGATAGAGACCCTACAATAGATAGAGACCCTACAAGACAACAGTGTTTCAATAGATAGAGACCCTACAAGACAACAGTGTTTCAATAGATAGAGACCCTACAAGACAACAGTGTTTCAATAGATAGAGACCCTACAATAGATAGAGACCCTACAAGACAACAGTGTTTCAATAGATAGAGACCCTACAAGACAACAGTGTTTCAATAGATAGAGACCCTACAAGACAACAGTGTTTCAATAGATAGAGACCCTACAAGACAACAGTGTTTCAATAGATAGAGACCCTACAAGACAACAGTGTTTTTCAATAGATAGAGACCCTACAAGACAACAGTGTTTTTCAATAGATAGAGACCCTACAAGACAACAGTGTTTCAATAGATAGAGACCCTACAATAGATAGAGACCCTACAAGACAACAGTGTTTCAATAGATAGAGACCCTACAAGACAACAGTGTTTCAATAGATAGAGACCCTACAAGACAACAGTGGTTCAATAGATAGAGACCCTACAATAGATAGAGACCCTACAAGACAACAGTGGTTTTCAATAGATAGAGACCCTACAAGACAACAGTGTTTTTCAATAGATAGAGACCCTACAAGACAACAGTGTTTCAATAGATAGAGACCCTACAATAGATAGAGACCCTACAAGACAACAGTGTTTCAATAGATAGAGACCCTACAAGACAACAGTGTTTCAATAGATAGAGACCCTACAAGACAACAGTGTTTCAATAGATAGAGACCCTACAATAGTTAGAGACCCTACAAGACAACAGTGTTTCAATAGATAGAGACCCTACAAGACAACAGTGTTTCAATAGATAGAGACCCTACAAGACAACAGTGTTTCAATAGATAGAGACCCTACAAGACAACAGTGTTTCAATAGATAGAGACCCTACAAGACAACAGTGTTTCAATAGATAGAGACCCTACAAGACAACAGTGTTTCAATTAGAGACCCTCAATAGATAGAGACCCTACAAGACAACAGTGTTTTTCAATAGATAGAGACCCTACAAGACAACAGTGTTTCAATAGATAGAGACCCTACAATAGATAGAGACCCTACAAGACAACAGTGTTTCAATAGATAGAGACCTTCCAAGACAACAGTGTTTCAATAGATAGAGACCCTACAAGACAACAGTGTTTCAATAGATAGAGACCCTACAAGACAACAGTGTTTCAATAGATAGAGACCCTACAAGACAACAGTGTTTTTCAATAGATAGAGACCCTACAAGACAACAGTGTTTTTCAATAGATAGAGACCCTACAAGACAACAGTGTTTCAATAGATAGAGACCCTACAATAGATAGAGACCCTACAAGACAACAGTGTTTCAATAGATAGAGACCCTACAAGACAACAGTGTTTCAATAGATAGAGACCCTACAAGACAACAGTGTTTCAATAGATAGAGACCCTACAAGACAACAGTGTTTTTCAATAGATAGAGACCCTACAATAGATAGAGACCCTACAAGACAACAGTGGTTTTCAATAGATAGAGACCCTACAAGACAACAGTGTTTTTCAATAGATAGAGACCCTACAAGACAACAGTGTTTCAATAGATAGAGACCCTACAATAGATAGAGACCCTACAAGACAACAGTGGTTCAATAGATAGAGACCCTACAAGACAACAGTGGTTCAATAGATAGAGACCCTACAAGACAACAGTGTTTCAATAGATAGAGACCCTACAAGACAACAGTGTTTCAATAGATAGAGACCCTACAATAGATAGAGACCCTACAAGACAACAGTGTTTCAATAGATAGAGACCCTACAAGACAACAGTGTTTCAATAGATAGAGACCCTACAAGACAACAGTGTTTCAATAGATAGAGACCCTCCAAGACAACAGTGTTTCAATAGATAGAGACCCTACAATAGATAGAGACCCTACAAGACAACAGTGGTTCAATAGATAGAGACCCTACAAGACAACAGTGTTTCAATAGATAGAGACCCTACAAGACAACAGTGTTTCAATAGATAGAGACCCTACAAGACAACAGTGTTTCAATAGATAGAGACCCTACAAGACAACAGTGTTTCAATAGATAGAGACCCTACAAGACAACAGTGGTTCAATAGATAGAGACCCTCAATAGATAGAGACCCTACAAGACAACAGTGTTTCAATAGATAGAGACCCTACAAGACAACAGTGGTTCAATAGATAGAGACCCTACAAGACAACAGTGTTTCAATAGATAGAGACCCTACAAGACAACAGTGTTTTTCAATAGATAGAGACCCTACAAGACAACAGTGTTTCAATAGATAGAGACCCTACAATAGATAGAGACCCTACAAGACAACAGTGTTTCAATAGATAGAGAGACCCTACAAGACAACAGTGTTTCAATAGATAGAGACCCTACAAGACAACAGTGTTTCAATAGATAGAGACCCTACAAGACAACAGTGTTTTTCAATAGATAGAGACCCTACAATAGATAGAGACCCTACAAGACAACAGTGGTTTTCAATAGATAGAGACCCTACAAGACAACAGTGTTTTTCAATAGATAGAGACCCTACAAGACAACAGTGTTTCAATAGATAGAGACCCTACAATAGATAGAGACCCTACAAGACAACAGTGGTTCAATAGATAGAGACCCTACAAGACAACAGTGGTTCAATAGATAGAGACCCTACAAGACAACAGTGTTTCAATAGATAGAGACCCTACAAGACAACATTGTTTCAATAGATAGAGACTCTACAATAGATAGAGACCCTACAAGACAACAGTGTTTCAATAGATAGAGACCCTACAAGACAACAGTGTTTCAATAGATAGAGACCCTACAAGACAACAGTGTTTACAAGACAACAGTGTTTCAATAGATAGAGACCCTACAAGACAACAGTGGTTCAATAGATAGAGACCCTACAAGACAACAGTGTTTCAATAGATAGAGACCCTACAAGACAACAGTGTTTCAATAGATAGAGACCCTACAAGACAACAGTGTTTCAATAGATAGAGACCCTACAATAGATAGAGACCCTACAAGACAACAGTGTTTCAATAGATAGAGACCCTACAAGACAACAGTGTTTCAATAGATAGAGACCCTACAAGACAACAGTGTTTCAATAGATAGAGACCCTACAAGACAACAGTGGTTCAATAGATAGAGACCCTACAAGACAACAGTGTTTCAATAGATAGAGACCCTACAAGACAACAGTGTTTCAATAGATAGAGACCCTACAAGACAACATTGGTTCAGATAGAGACCCTACAATAGATAGAGACCCTACAATAGATAGAGACCCTACAAGACAACAGTGTTTCAATAGATAGAGACCCTACAAGACAACAGTGTTTCAATAGATAGAGACCCTACAAGACAACAGTGTTTCAATAGATAGAGACCCTACAATAGATAGAGACCCTACAAGACAACAGTGTTTCAATAGATAGAGACCCTACAAGACAACAGTGTTTCAATAGATAGAGACCCTACAAGACAACAGTGTTTCAATAGATAGAGACCCTACAATAGATAGAGACCCTACAAGACAACAGTGTTTCAATAGATAGAGACCCTACAAGACAACAGTGTTTCAATAGATAGAGACCCTACAAGACAACAGTGTTTCAATAGATAGAGACCCTACAAGACAACAGTGTTTCAATAGATAGAGACCCTACAAGACAACAGTGTTTCAATAGATAGAGACCCTACAAGACAACAGTGTTTCAATTTCAATAGATAGAGACCCTACAAGACAACAGTGTTTCAATAGATAGAGACCCTACAATAGATAGAGACCCTACAAGACAACAGTGTTTCAATAGATAGAGACCCTACAAGACAACAGTGTTTCAATAGATAGAGACCCTACAAGACAACAGTGTTTCAATAGATAGAGACCCTACAATAGATAGAGACCCTACAAGACAACAGTGTTTTCAATAGATAGAGACCCTACAAGACAACAGTGTTTTTCAATAGATAGAGACCCTACAAGACAACAGTGTTTCAATAGATAGAGACCCTACAATAGATAGAGACCCTACAAGACAACAGTGTTTCAATAGATAGAGACCCTACAAGACAACAGTGTTTCAATAGATAGAGACCCTACAAGACAACAGTGTTTCAATAGATAGAGACCCTACAATAGATAGAGACCCTACAAGACAACAGTGTTTCAATAGATAGAGACCCTACAAGACAACAGTGTTTCAATAGATAGAGACCCTACAAGACAACAGTGTTTCAATTTACAATAGATAGAGACCCTACAAGACAACAGTGTTTCAATAGATAGAGACCCTACAAGACAACAGTGTTTCAATAGATAGAGACCCTACAAGACAACAGTGTTTTTCAATAGATAGAGACCCTACAAGACAACAGTGTTTTTCAATAGATAGAGACCCTACAAGACAACAGTGTTTCAATAGATAGAGACCCTACAATAGATAGAGACCCTACAAGACAACAGTGTTTCAATAGATAGAGACCCTACAAGACAACAGTGTTTCAATAGATAGAGACCCTACAAGACAACAGTGTTTCAATAGATAGAGACCCTACAAGACAACAGTGTTTCAATAGATAGAGACCCTACAAGACAACAGTGTTTCAATAGATAGAGACCCTACAAGACAACAGTGTTTTTCAATAGAGAGAGACCCTACAAGACAACAGTGTTTCAATAGATAGAGACCCTACAATAGATAGAGACCCTACAAGACAACAGTGTTTCAATAGATAGAGACCCTACAAGACAACAGTGTTTCAATAGATAGAGACCCTACAAGACAACAGTGTTTCAATAGATAGAGACCCTACAAGACAACAGTGTTGTTTCAATAGATAGAGACCCTACAATAGATAGAGACCCTACAAGACAACAGTGTTTTCAATAGATAGAGACCCTACAAGACAACAGTGTTTTTCAATAGATAGAGACCCTACAAGACAACAGTGTTTCAATAGATAGAGACCCTACAATAGATAGAGACCCTACAAGACAACAGTGGTTCAATAGATAGAGACCCTACAAGACAACAGTGTTTCAATAGATAGAGACCCTACAAGACAACAGTGTTTCAATAGATAGAGACCCTACAAGACAACATTGTTTCAATAGATATAGACCCGACAATAGATATAGACCCGACAAGACAACAGTGTTTCAATAGATAGAGACCCTACAAGACAACAGTGTTTCAATAGATAGAGACCCTACAAGACAACAGTGTTTCAATAGATAGAGACCCTACAAGACAACAGTGGTTCAATAGATAGAGACCCTACAAGACAACAGTGTTTCAATAGATAGAGACCCTACAAGACAACAGTGTTTCAATAGATAGAGACCCTACAAGACAACAGTGGTTCAATAGATAGAGACCCTACAATAGATAGAGACCCTACAAGACAACAGTGTTTCAATAGATAGAGACCCTACAAGACAACAGTGTTTCAATAGATAGAGACCCTACAAGACAACAGTGTTTCAATAGATAGAGACCCTACAAGACAACAGTGGTTCAATAGATAGAGACCCTACAAGACAACAGTGTTTCAATAGATAGAGACCCTACAAGACAACAGTGTTTCAATAGATAGAGACCCTACAAGACAACAGTGGTTCAATAGATAGAGACCCTACAATAGATAGAGACCCTACAATAGATAGAGACCCTACAAGACAACAGTGTTTCAATAGATAGAGACCCTACAAGACAACAGTGTTTCAATAGATAGAGACCCTACAAGACAACAGTGTTTCAATAGATAGAGACCCTACAATAGATAGAGACCCTACAAGACAACAGTGTTTCAATAGATAGAGACCCTACAAGACAACAGTGTTTCAATAGATAGAGACCCTACAATAGATAGAGACCCTACAAGACAACAGTGTTTCAATAGATAGAGACCCTACAAGACAACAGTGTTTCAATAGATAGAGACCCTACAAGACAACAGTGTTTCAATAGATAGAGACCCTACAAGACAACAGTGTTTCAATAGATAGAGACCCTACAAGACAACAGTGTTTCAATAGATAGAGACCCTACAAGACAACAGTGTTTTTCAATAGATAGAGACCCTACAAGACAACAGTGTTTTTCAATAGATAGAGACCCTACAAGACAACAGTGTTTCAATAGATAGAGACCCTACAATAGATAGAGACCCTACAAGACAACAGTGTTTCAATAGATAGAGACCCTACAAGACAATAGTGTTTCAATAGATAGAGACCCTACAAGACAACAGTGGTTCAATAGATAGAGACCCTACAATAGATAGAGACCCTACAAGACAACAGTGGTTTTCAATAGATAGAGACCCTACAAGACAACAGTGTTTTTCAATAGATAGAGACCCTACAAGACAACAGTGTTTCAATAGATAGAGACCCTACAATAGATAGAGACCCTACAAGACAACAGTGTTTCAATAGATAGAGACCCTACAAGACAACAGTGTTTCAATAGATAGAGACCCTACAAGACAACAGTGTTTCAATAGATAGAGACCCTACAATAGATAGAGACCCTACAAGACAACAGTGTTTCAATAGATAGAGACCCTACAAGACAACAGTGTTTCAATAGATAGAGACCCTACAAGACAACAGTGTTTCAATAGATAGAGACCCTACAAGACAACAGTGTTTCAATAGATAGAGACCCTACAAGACAACAGTGTTTCAATAGATAGAGACCCTACAAGACAACAGTGTTTTTCAATAGATAGAGACCCTACAAGACAACAGTGTTTTTCAATAGATAGAGACCCTACAAGACAACAGTGTTTCAATAGATAGAGACCCTACAATAGATAGAGACCCTACAAGACAACAGTGTTTCAATAGATAGAGACCCTACAAGACAACAGTGTTTCAATAGATAGAGACCCTACAAGACAACAGTGGTTCAATAGATAGAGACCCTACAATAGATAGAGACCCTACAAGACAACAGTGGTTTTCAATAGATAGAGACCCTACAAGACAACAGTGTTTTTCAATAGATAGAGACCCTACAAGACAACAGTGTTTCAATAGATAGAGACCCTACAATAGATAGAGACCCTACAAGACAACAGTGTTTCAATAGATAGAGACCCTACAAGACAACAGTGTTTCAATAGATAGAGACCCTACAAGACAACAGTGGTTCAATAGATAGAGACCCTACAAGACAACAGTGTTTTTCAATAGATAGAGACCCTACAATAGATAGAGACCCTACAAGACAACAGTGGTTCAATAGATAGAGACCCTACAAGACAACAGTGTTTCAATAGATAGAGACCCTACAAGACAACAGTGTTTCAATAGATAGAGACCCTCCAAGACAACAGTGGTTCAATAGATAGAGACCCTACAATAGATAGAGATCCTACAAGACAACAGTGGTTTTCAATAGATAGAGACCCTACAATAGATAGAGACCCTACAAGACAACAGTGGTTTTCAATAGATAGAGACCCTACAATAGATAGAGACCCTACAAGACAACAGTGGTTTTCAATAGATAGAGACCCTACAGATAATTGAACAAGAGTGACATCTAGTGTACAATGTAGAAAAATGCAGATCGGACCATGACTTGAGCACGTCTTAATTCTTATCACGTATCCCCAGTGGAGAGAGAACAGTAGCGCAGGCTATCTTCAGTAAGAGACTGAACAGAGACTCCTAGACAGTCCCCATAGTGGTCCTCTGAGAACATGATCTAAGGACCATTGACTTTAAAGAGCGGCCCCAGATCAGATGTCCCAAGGGGGCACCACTGAGATAATAACCCTGGAGTGGAAATAGTCCTCTTAGGATCACTGGACTGTGTAGTTCCTCAATGGCTCTAAACAGCTGTTTTATTTATTGACTCTTTAGCTATACATATGCAACACTTGGATTTATGACAGACAGATGGTTCAACCAGCCAGTGGGAGTATGTTGTATGTCAGCTGATTATTGGAGAGGAGCAGTCACAGCATTTCAAATGAAATCTGCTATCTTATGGGTAAAATAGAAGGGAAAACAAAACGGAATAGAATACAACAGAATAGAATAGAATACAACAGAATAGAATACAACAGAATAGAATAGAATACAACAGAATAGAATACAACAGAATAGAGTACAACAGAATATAATAGAATACAACAGAATAGAATACAACAGAATAGAATACAACAGAATAGAATACAACAGAATAGAATACAACAGAATATAATAGAATACAACAGAATAGAATACAACAGAATAGAATACAACAGAACAGAATACAACAGAATAGAATA
This sequence comes from Oncorhynchus clarkii lewisi, assembly GCF_045791955.1. Classification (NCBI taxonomy): domain Eukaryota; kingdom Metazoa; phylum Chordata; class Actinopteri; order Salmoniformes; family Salmonidae; genus Oncorhynchus; species Oncorhynchus clarkii. The sequence goes on from NW_027260937.1 coordinate 156,847, forward strand.
CAACAGAATAGAATACAACAGAATACAACAGAATAGAATACAACAGAATAGAATAGAATACAACAGAATATAATACAACAGAATACAACAGAATAGAATACAACAGAATAGAACAGAATAGAATAGAATACAACAGAATAAAATAGAATACAGCAGAATAGAACAGAATACAACAGAATAGAATAGAATACAACAGAATAGAATAGAATACAACAGAATAGAATACAACAGAATAGAATACAACAGAATAGAATACAACAGAATAGAACATAATAGAATACAACATAATAGAATACAACAGAATAGAATAGAATACAACAGAATAGAATACAACAGAATACAACAGAATAGAATACAACAGAATAGAATAGAATACAACAGAATAGAATACAACAGAATAGAATACAACAGAATAGAATAGAATACAACAGAATAGAATACAACAGAATAGAATACAACAGAATAGAATACAACAGAATAGAACAGAATAGAATACAACAGAATAGAACAGAATAGAATACAACAGAATAGAATACAACAGAATAGAATACAACAGAATAGAATACAACAGAATAGAATACAACAGAATAGAATACAACAGAATAGAACAGAATAGAATACAACAGAATAGAATACAACAGAATAGAATAGAATACAACAGAATAGAATACAACAGAATACAACAGAATAGAATACAACAGAATAGAATAGAATACAACAGAATAGAATACAACAGAATAGAACAGAATAGAATAGAATACAACAGAATAAAATAGAATACAGCAGAATAGAACAGAATACAACAGAATAGAATAGAATACAACAGAATAGAATAGAATACAACAGAATACAATAGAATACAACTGAATAGAATAGAATACAACAGAATATAATACAACAGAATAGAATACAACAGAATAGAATAGAATACAACAGAATAGAATACAACAGAATAGAATACAACAGAATAGAATAGAATACAACAGAATACAATAGAATACAACAGAATAGAATAGAATACAACAGAATATAATACAACAGAATAGAATACAACAGAATAGAATAGAATACAACAGAATACAATAGAATACAACAGAATATAATACAACAGAATATAATACAACAGAATAGAATACAACAGAATAGAATACAACAGAATACAATAGAATACAACAGAATAGAATAGAATACAACAGAATACAACAGAATATAATAGAATACAACAGAATAGAATAGAATACAACAGAATATAATACAACAGAATAGAATACAACAGAATACAATAGAATACAACAGAATAGAATAGAATACAACAGAATACAATAGAATACAACAGAATAGAATAGAATACAACAGAATACAATAGAATACAACAGAATAGAATAGAATACAACAGAATAGAATACAACAGAATAGAATACAACAGAATAGAATAGAATACAACAGAATACAATAGAATACAACAGAATAGAATAGAATACAACAGAATATAATACAACAGAATAGAAAACAACAGAATATAATAGAATACAACAGAATAGAATACAACAGAATAGAATACAACAGAATATAATAGAATACAACAGAATACAATAGAATACAACAGAATATAATAGAATACAACATAATATAATACAACAGAATATAATAGAATACAACAGAATAGAATACAACAGAATATAATAGAATACAACAGAATATAATACAACAGAATATAATAGAATACAACAGAATATAATACAACAGAATACAATAGAATACAACAGAATACAATAGAATACAACAGAATAGAATAGAATACAACAGAATACAATAGAATACAACAGAATAGAATACAACAGAATAGAATAGAATACAACAGAATAGAATACAACATAATACAATAGAATACAACAGAATACAATAGAATACAACAGAATACAATAGAATACAACAGAATATAATACAACAGAATATAATAGAATACAACAGAATAGAATACAACAGAATACAATAGAATACAACAGAATACAATAGAATACAACAGAATAGAATAGAATACAACAGAATACAATATAATACAACAGAATACAATAGAATACAACAGAACAGAATAGAATACAATAGAATATAATACAACAGAATACAACAGAATACAACAGAATAGAATACAACAGAATATAATACAACAGAATAGAATAGAATACAACAGAATAGAATACAACAGAATACAACAGAATACAACAGAATAGAATAGAATACAACAGAATACAATAGAATACAACAGAACAGAATAGAATACAACAGAATATAATACAACAGAATACAACAGAATACAACAGAATAGAATGCAACAGAATATAATACAACAGAATAGAATAGAATACAACAGAATAGAATACAACAGAATACAACAGAATACAACAGAATAGAATAGAATACAACAGAATACAATAGAATACAACAGAATAGAATAGAATACAACAGAATAGAATACAACAGAATATAATACAACAGAATATAATAGAATACAACAGAATAGAATACAACAGAATATAATACAACAGAATACAACAGAATACAACAGAATAGAATAGAATACAACAGAATACAATAGAATACAACAGAATAGAATACAACAGAATAGAATACAACAGAATATAATAGAATACAACAGAATATAATAGAATACAACAGAATACAATAGAATACAACAGAATAGAATAGAATACAACAGAATACAATAGAATACAACAGAATAGAATACAACAGAATAGAATACAACAGAATATAATAGAATACAACAGAATAGAATACAACAGAATATAATAGAATACAACAGAATACAACAGAATATAATAGAATAGAATAGAATACAACAGAATAGAATACAACAGAATATAATAGAATACAACAGAATACAACAGAATATAATAGAATAGAATAGAATACAACAGAATAGAATACAACAGAATATAATAGAATAGAATACAACAGAATATAATAGAATACAACAGAATACAACAGAATATAATAGAATAGAATAGAATACAACAGAATAGAATAGAATAGAATACAACATAATAGAATACAACAGAATAGAATACAACAGAATATAATAGAATACAACAGAATATAATAGAATACAACAGAATACAACAGAATATAATAGAATAGAATAGAATACAACAGAATAGAATAGAATAGAATACAACAGAATAGAATACAACAGAATAGAATACAACATAATATAATAGAATACAACAGAATAGAATACAACAGAATATAATAGAATACAACAGAATATAATAGAATACAACAGAATACAATAGAATACAACAGAATAGAATAGAATACAACAGAATACAATAGAATACAACAGAATAGAATACAACAGAATAGAATACAACAGAATATAATAGAATACAACAGAATAGAATACAACAGAATATAATAGAATACAACAGAATACAACAGAATATAATAGAATAGAATAGAATACAACATAATAGAATACAACAGAATATAATAGAATACAACAGAATACAACAGAATAGAACAGAATATAATAGAATACAACAGAATAGAATACAACAGAATAGAATACAACAGAATATAATAGAATACAACAGAATACAACAGAATAGAACAGAATACAATAGAATACAACAGAATAGAATACAACAGAATAGAATACAACAGAATATAATAGAATACAACAGAATAGAATACAACAGAATAGAATACAACAGAATATAATAGAATACAACAGAATGCAACAGAATAGAACAGAATACAATAGAATACAACAGAATAGAATACAACAGAATATAATACAACAGAATATAATAGAATACAACAGAATAGAATACAACAGAATATAATAGAATACAACAGAATAGAATACAACAGAATATAATAGAATACAACAGAATACAACAGAATATAATAGAATAGAATAGAATACAACATAATAGAATACAACAGAATAGAATACAACATAATAGAATACAACAGAATATAATAGAATACAACAGAATACAACAGAATAGAACAGAATATAATAGAATACAACAGAATAGAATACAACAAAATAGACAAGTAGGTGTCCACATACTTTTGGTCATGTAGCGTATTTCATCATATTAAGCTACAGTTGCTCATTAGGTCTGAGAGAGAGAGAGAGACAGAGAGAGACAGAGAGAGAGAGAAAGAGAGAGAGAGAGAGAGAGAGAGAAAGAGAAAGAGAGAGGGGTGATATTGATCCCATGTCTCTAGCTCCATTAGCAGAAGGTCACACAGGCACATGGAGGGATACAGGAGGATAATTGGGCACCAGGAGGATGAACACCGTGTGTGACGAAGGCCCAAATAGCACCCTATTCCCTATGTTGAGCACTGACTTGGACACATGCCCATAGGGAATAGGGTGCTATTTGGGATGAACAAATACATGTGTCTCTCTCCCTCTACTCTGCTGATTAAGAGGACAATATAATGGATCTCCTTCTACTCTGCTGATTAAGAGGACAATATAATGGATCTCCTTCTACTCTGCTGATTAAGAGGACAATATAATGGATCTCCTTCTACTCTGCTGATTAAGAGGACACTATAATGGATCTCCTTCTACTCTGCTAATTAAGAGGACAATATCATGGATCTCCTTCTACTCTGCTGATTAAGAGGACAATATAATGGATCTCCCTCTACTCTGCTAATTAAGAGGACAATATCATGGATCTCCCTCTACTCTGCTGATTAAGAGGAACAATATAATGGATCTCCTTCTACTCTGCTGATTAAGAGGACAATATAATGAATCTCCCTCTACTCTGCTAATTAAGAGGACAATATAATGGATCTCCCTCTACTCTGCTGATTAAGAGGACAATGTAATGGATCTCCCTCTACTCTGCTAATTAAGAGGACAATATAATGGATCTCTCTCTACCCTGCTGATTAGGAGGACAATATAATGGATCTCTCTCTACCCTGCTGATTAGGAGGACAATATAATGGATCTCCCTCTACTCTGCTGATTAAGAGGACAATATAATGGATCTCCTTCTACTCTGCTGATTAAGAGGACAATATAATGGATCTCCCTCTACTCTGCTGATTAAGAGGAACAATATAATGGATCTCCTTCTACTCTGCTGATTAAGAGGACAATATAATGAATCTCCCTCTACTCTGCTAATTAAGAGGACAATGTAATGGATCTCCCTCTACTCTGCTAATTAAGAGGACAATATAATGGATCTCTCTCTACCCTGCTGATTAGGAGGACAATATAATGGATCTCTCTCTACCCTGCTGATTAGGAGGACAATATAATGGATCTCCCTCTACTCTGCTGACTAGGAGGACAATATAATGGATCTCCCTCTACTCTGCTAATTAAGAGGACAATATAATGGATCTCTCTCTACCCTGCTGATTAGGAGGACAATATAATGGATCTCTCTCTACCCTGCTGATTAAGAGGACAATATAATTGTCACGCCCTGACCTTGGAGAGCCTTTTTATTTCTCTCTTTGGTTAGGTCGGGTGGGATCTGGGTGGGCATTCTAGTTTTTCTATTTCTTTGTTGGCCGGTTATGGTTCCCAATCAGAGGCAGCTGCCTATCGTTGTCTCTGATTGGGCAGCTGCCTATCGTTGTCTCTGATTGGGCAGCTGCCTATCCTTGTCTCTGATTGGGCAGCTGCCTATCGTTGTCTCTGATTGGGCAGCTGCCTATCGTTGTCTCTGATTGGGCAGCTGCCTATCCTTGTCTCTGATTGGGCAGCTGCCTATCCTTGTCTCTGATTGGGCAGCTGCCTATTGTTGTCTCTGATTGGGAATGATACTTAGGCAGCCATTTTTCCCCCCACCTTCTGTCGTGGGATCTTGTTTTTGTTCAGTTACTGTGTAGCAGAACGTTACGGTCGTTTATCTTTTGTTGTTGTTGTTGTTGTTGTTGTTGTTGTTGTTCATCCAATAAAGAAAGATGTACGGTCCCTTCATCCATCAGTCAGACTGTTATGTGACCCAGAGAGGACCCAGGGCTGTATTCTGATGTGACACAAGGCAGAGACTGTGTGTGTGTCTCTCACCAGGCAGGGCCTGTCAGTCAGGAAGGGAGAGGAGGTTAGGAGGGTTACTGCTCTGCCTCTACCCCCACTCTATCACAACACACACACACTGTCAGCATAAACAGGTATAGGGAAGGGAGTAGTGGAGCCACTGTCACCATAGACTTCAACCCCTCTTCTTGTTTTCATTCTCAGACTCCTCCTGTCTCTAGTGATCTCATCCATGGCCTTTATCTCATAAACTAAACCAGGGGATAGTTATGGTCACGTCTCAGGACATGTTTTCTCTCTGTATCCCTCAAGGGCAAAATATGAAAAGCACTTGAGTTGTTTAAAGCAATGATGAAATCCTTTTCTCCTCTTATTTTTTTTCTTGGTGTGGCATCGCGGTGCTAGCTGTGTCACTAGAGATGCTGGGTTCTAGTCCAGGCTCTGTCTCAGCCGGCCGTGAAGAAGCATCTAGAGAGAAGTACACAACACACACACACAGAGAGAGAGAGAGAGAGACAGAGAGAGAGAGAGAGAGAGAGAGAGAGAGAGAGAGGATGGGGAGAGAGAAAGAGAGGATGGGGAGAGACAGAGAGAGAGAGAGAGGATGGGGAGAGAGAAAGAGGATGTGGAAGAAAGATTCCTCTGGCTGGTATATTGAACAGTATTATAATGAGATATTCCACAGCTGGCCTGGTTCTGTGTCTCCAAGGCAGACTGACTGGAGGAAGTAGTTCCCTAACGACGTCTCCTCAGTAAGGAAATGCATTAACTCCCTATCAACCACTCCTAGTCCCCTAACCTGTCCCCCTCTCTCTGACTGATTCTCTCTCTCTCTTACCTCTCTCTCTCTCTCTCTTACCTCTCTCTCTCTCTCTCTTACCTATCTCTCTCTCTCTCTTACCTCTCTCTCTCTTTTACCTCTCTCTCTCTCTCTTTTACCTCTCTCTCTCTCTCTCTTTTACCTCTATCTCTCTCTCTCTCTCTCTCTCTCTCTTTTACCTCTCTCTCTCAATTCAATTAAATTTGCTTTATTGGCATGACATAACAATGTACATTTTGCCAAAGCTTACTTTGTAAATGTACAATATTGTCACGCCCTGACCACAAAGAGCCCTTGTTTCTCTATGGTGTAGTAGGTCAGGGTGTGACTAGGGGGTATTCTAGTTTATAATTTCTATGTTGTGTTCTAGTTTATATTTTCTATGTTGGTGTTTTGTATGATTCCCAATTAGAGGAAGCTGGTATTTGTTGTCTCTAATTGGGGATCATATTTAAGTTGTTATTTTTCCCACCTGTGTTTGTGGGATATTATTTTGTGTTTAGTCACGTTTCGTTGTTCGTTTATTTGATTTATTTTGTTTAGTTTAAGTTTCACTTTGGAATAAAGATGTGGAACTATACATCCCCTGTGCCTTGGTCTGTCTCTCCTCACGAAAGAATATGAAAAATAATGAGAATCAAAATTGTCAATGGGACAACAGTAACAATAACCAAGGGTCAAAATAACCAACACATTCAACAATAACAATGAGCAGTAGAGGACATGTGCAGGTTGATTGGTCTGTCAGACAGTCCCTCATCTTATGACAGGCAGCAATGTAGTGCGCTGCCAACCCACAGCTCTCTGCGTCCTCCCCCAACAGGACGGGTAGCCTATTCACATCTCTATCTCTCTCTCTCTCTCTATCTCTCTCTCTTTTACTCCTCTCTATCTCTCTCTCTCTCTCTCTCTCTTTTACCCCTCTCTATCTCTCTCTCTTTTACCTCTCTCTTACCTCTCTCTGTCTCTCTCTCTCTTTTACCTCTCTCTGTCTCTCTCTTTCTCTCTCTCTCTTTTACCTCTCTTTCTCTCTTTTACCCCACTCTCTATCTCTCTTTTAACCCTCTCTCTCTCTCTCTTTTACCTCTCTTTCTCTCTTTTACCCCACTCTCTATCTCTCTTTTAACCCTCTCTCTCTCTCTCTTTTACCTATCTTTCTCTCTTTTACCCCACTCTCTATCTCTCTTTTAACCCTCTCTCTCTCTCTCTTTTACCTATCTGTCTCTGTCTCACTCTCTCGGTCTCTGTCTCTCTCGGTCTCTGTCTCTCTCTCCCTCTCTGTCTTTCTCTCTCACACAAAGCATAGACAGGTATAGCTGGGTGAGTGGGGGCACCACGTTGGACTTCAGGCAGACATGCTACAGCAGGAGACTGTGACTGGGGGAGCACCAACAGACAGGCTGGAGCAGGAGACTGTGACTGGGGGAGCACCAACAGACAGGCTGGAGCAGGAGACTGGGACTGGGGGAGCACCAACAGACAGGCTGGAGCAGGAGACTGTGACTGGGCGTCTGCCTGCGTGGTGCTGCCGTCCAGACTGGTGCCAAGAGGTCTCTCTGTTTGGGATGTGAAGAAGCTGTCATCTCCATGGGGAATGAATGTGGATGAAAAACTATTTAGTCTGTTGGATCTAAACGATGTTTCTTAACTCTGGAAACAGAACTTCTGTATGGATCTGCTGCAGATCTGTCAAGTTGCTCAAAGATAAATTAGGCGTCTCAACACCAGGACAAGACTGGATTATTAAATTAAATCACAGCTCAGTCAAAACAGACGGGAGAAATGGCCTCTTTTCTTTATTTAAAGTGGTTGTTTTCATCTAGTCCGAATCTGTCAATTAGGGTTTGAACTCCGTGCAAGGAGTTACTGTTAGACCAGAACTGTCAGGTAACCTAGTGGTTAGAGTGTAGAGGAGGTAGGTAGCCTAGTGGTTAGAGTGTAGAGGAGGTAGGTAGCCTAGTGGTTAGAGTGTAGAGGAGGTAGGTAGCCTAGTGGTTAGAGTGTAGAGGAGGTAGGTAGCCTAGTGGTTAGAGTGTAGAGGAGGCAGGTAGTCTAGTGGTTAGAGTGTAGAGGAGGCAGGTAGTCTAGTGGTTAGAGTGTAGAGGAGGCAGGTAGTCTAGTGGTTAGAGTGTAGAGGAGGTAGGTAGCTTAGTGGTTAGAGTGTAGAGGAGGCAGGTAGCCTAGTGGTTAGAGTGTAGAGGAGGCAGGTAGCCTAGTGGTTAGAGTGTAGAGGAGGCAGGTAGCCTAGTGGTTAGAGTGTATAGGAGGCAGGTAGTCTAGTGGTTAGAGTGTAGAGGAGGCAGGTAGCCTAGTGGTTAGAGTGTAGAGGAAGCAGGTAGTCTAGTGGTTAGAGTGTAGAGGACGCAGGTAGCCTAGTGGTTAGAGTGTAGAGGAGGCAGGTAGCCTAGTGGTTAGAGTGTAGAGGAGGCAGGTAGCCTAGTGGTTAGAGTGTAGAGGAGGCAGGTAGTCTAGTGGTTAGAGTGTAGAGGAGGCAGGGAGCCTAGTGGTTAGAGTGTAGAGGAGGCAGGTAGCCTAGTGGTTAGAGTGTAGGGGCGGCAGGTAGTCTAGTGGTTAGAGTGTAGAGGAGGCAGGTAGTCTAGTGGTTAGAGTGTAGAGGAGGTAGGTAGTCTAGTGGTTAGAGTGTAGAGGAGGCAGGTAGCCTAGTGGTTAGAGTGTAGAGGAGGCAGGTAGCCTAGTGGTTAGAGTGTAGAGGAGGCAGGTAGCCTAGTGGTTAGAGTGTAGAGGAGGCAGGTAGCCTAGTGGTTAGAGTGTAGAGGAGGCAGGTAGTCTAGTGGTTAGAGTGTAGAGGAGGCAGGTAGCCTAGTGGTTAGAGTGTAGAGGAGGCAGGTAGCCTAGTGGTTAGAGTGTAGAGGAGGCAGGTAGCCTAGTGGTTAGAGTGTAGAGGAGGCAGGTAGCCTAGTGGTTAGAGTGTAGAGGAGGCAGGTAGCCTAGTGGTTAGAGTGTAGAGGAAGCAGGTAGTCTAGTGGTTAGAGTGTAGAGGAGGCAGGTAGCCTAGTGGTTAGAGTGTAGAGGAGGCAGGTAGATTAGTGGTTAGAGTGTAGAGGAGGCAGATAGCCTAGTGGTTAGTGTAGAGGAGGTAGGTAGTCTAGTGGTTAGAGTGTAGAGGAGGCAGGTAGCCTAGTGGTTAGAGTGTAGAGGAGGCAGGTAGCCTAGTGGTTAGAGTGTAGAGGAGGCAGGTAGTCTAGTGGTTAGAGTGTAGAGGAGGCAGGGAGCCTAGTGGTTAGAGTGTAGAGGAGGCAGGTAGCCTAGTGGTTAGAGTGTAGGGGCGGCAGGTAGTCTAGTGGTTAGAGTGTAGAGGAGGCAGGTAGTCTAGTGGTTAGAGTGTAGAGGAGGTAGGTAGTCTAGTGGTTAGAGTGTAGAGGAGGCAGGTAGCCTAGTGGTTAGAGTGTAGAGGAGGCAGGTAGCCTAGTGGTTAGAGTGTAGAGGAGGCAGGTAGCCTAGTGGTTAGAGTGTAGAGGAGGCAGGTAGCCTAGTGGTTAGAGTGTAGAGGAGTCAGGTAGCCTAGTGGTTAGAGTGTCGAGGTGGCAGGTAGACTAGTGGTTAGAGTGTAGAGGAGGTAGGTAGCCTAGTGGTTAGAGCGTAGAGGAGGTAGGTAGCCTAGTGGTTAGAGTGTAGAGGAGGCAGGTAGCCTAGTGGTTAGAGTGTAGAGGAGGTAGGTAGCCTAGTGGTTAGAGTGTAGAGGAGGTAGGTAGCCTAGTGGTTAGAGTGTAGAGGAGGCAGGTAGACTAGTGGTTAGAGTGTAGAGGAGGTAGGTAGCCTAGTGGTTAGAGTGTAGAGGAGGTAGGTAGCCTAGTGGTTAGAGTGTAGAGGAGGTAGGTAGCCTAGTGGTTAGAGTGTAGAGGAGGCAGGTAGCCTAGTGGTTAGAGTGTCGAGGTGGCAGGTAGACTAGTGGTTAGAGTGTAGAGGAGGCAGGTAGCCTAGTGGTTAGAGTGTAGAGGAGGCAGGTAGCCTAGTGGTTAGAGTGTAGAGGAGGCAGGTAGCCTAGTGGTTAGAGTGTAGAGGAGGCAGGTAGACTAGTGGTTAGAGTGTAGAGGAGGCAGGTAGCCTAGTGGTTAGAGTGTAGAGGTGGCAGGTAACCTAGTGGTTAGAGTGTAGAGGAGGCAGGTAGCCTAGTGGTTAGAGTGTAGAGGTGGCAGGTAGCCTAGTGGTTAGAGTGTAGAGGTGGCAGGTAGCCTAGTGGTTAGAGTGTAGAGGAGGCAGGTAGTCTAGTGGTTAGAGTGTAGAGGAGGCAGGTAGCCTAGTGGTTAGAGTGTAGAGGTGGCAGGTAGCCTAGTGGTTAGAGTGTAGAGGAGGCAGGTAGCCATAGTGGTTAGAGTGTAGAGGAGGCAGGTAGCCTAGTGGTTAGAGTGTAGAGGAGGCAGGTAACCTAGTGGTTAGAGTGTAGAGGAGGCAGGTAGCCTAGTGGTTAGAGTGTAGAGGTGGCAGGTAGCCTAGTGGTTAGAGTGTAGAGGTGGCAGGTAGCCTAGTGGTTAGAGTGTAGAGGAGGCAGGTAGCCTAGTGGTTAGAGTGTAGAGGAGGCAGGTAGCCTAGTGGTTAGAGTGTAGAGGAGGCAGGTAGCCTAGTGGTTAGAGTGTAGAGGAGGCAGGTAGCCTAGTGGTTAGAGTGTAGAGGAGGCAGGTAGCCTAGTGGTTAGAGTGTAGAGGAGGCAGGTAGCCTAGTGGTTAGAGTGTAGAGGTGGCAGGTAACCTAGTGGTTAGAGTGTAGAGGAGGCAGGTAGCCTAGTGGTTAGAGTGTAGAGGTGGCAGGTAGCCTAGTGGTTAGAGTGTAGAGGTGGCAGGTAGCCTAGTGGTTAGAGTGTAGAGGAGGCAGGTAGCCTAGTGGTTAGAGTGTAGAGGAGGCAGGTAGCCATAGTGGTTAGAGTGTAGAGGAGGCAGGTAGCCTAGTGGTTAGAGTGTAGAGGAGGCAGGTAGCCTAGTGGTTAGAGTGTAGAGGAGGCAGGTAGCCTAGTGGTTAGAGTGTAGAGGAGGCAGGTAACCTAGTGGTTAGAGTGTAGAGGAGGCAGGTAGCCTAGTGGTTAGAGTGTAGAGGTGGCAGGTAGCCTAGTGGTTAGAGTGTAGAGGTGGCAGGTAGCCTAGTGGTTAGAGTGTAGAGGAGGCAGGTAGCCTAGTGGTTAGAGTGTAGAGGAGGCAGGTAGCCTAGTGGTTAGAGTGTAGAGGAGGCAGGTAGCCATAGTGGTTAGAGTGTAGAGGTGGCAGGTAACCTAGTGGTTAGAGTGTAGAGGAGGCAGGTAGCCTAGTGGTTAGAGTGTAGAGGTGGCAGGTAGCCTAGTGGTTAGAGTGTAGAGGTGGCAGGTAACCTAGTGGTTAGAGTGTAGAGGAGGCAGGTAGCCTAGTGGTTAGAGTGTAGAGGAGGCAGGTAGTCTAGTGGTTAGAGTGTAGAGGAGGCAGGTAGCCTAGTGGTTAGAGTGTAGAGGAGGCAGGTAGCCATAGTGGTTAGAGTGTAGAGGAGGCAGGCAGCCTAGTGGTTAGAGTGTAGAGGAGGTAGGTAGCCTAGTGGTTAGAGTGTAGAGGAGGCAGGTAGCCTAGTGGTTAGAGTGTAGAGGTGGCAGGTAGCCTAGTGTTTAGAGTGTAGAGGAGGTAGGTAGCCTAGTGGTTAGAGTGTAGAGGAGGCAGGTAGCCTAGTGGTTAGAGTGTAGAGGAGGCAGGTAGCCTAGTGGTTAGAGTGTAGAGGAGGCAGGTAACCTAGTGGTTAGAGTGTAGAGGAGGCAGGTAGCCTAGTGGTTAGAGTGTAGAGGAGGCAGGTAGCCTAGTGGTTAGAGTGTAGAGGAGGCAGGTAACCTAGTGGTTAGAGTGTAGAGGAGGCAGGTAGCCTAGTGGTTAGAGTGTAGAGGAGGCAGGTAGTCTAGTGGTTAGAGTGTAGAGGAGGCAGGTAGCCTAGTGGTTAGAGTGTAGAGGTGGCAGGTAGCCTAGTGGTTAGAGTGTAGAGGAGGCAGGTAGCCTAGTGGTTAGAGTGTAGAGGAGGCAGGTAGCCATAGTGGTTAGAGTGTAGAGGAGGCAGGTAGCCTAGTGGTTAGAGTGTAGAGGAGGCAGGTAGCCTATTGGTTAGAGTGTAGAGGAGGCAGGTAGCCTAGTGGTTAGAGTGTAGAGGAGGCAGGTAGACTAGTGGTTAGAGTGTAGAGGAGGCAGGTAGCCTAGTGGTTAGAGTGTAGAGGAGGCAGGTAACCTAGTGGTTAGAGTGTAGAGGAGGCAGGTAGTCTAGTGGTTAGAGTGTAGAGGAGGCAGGTAGTCTAGTGGTTAGAGTGTAGAGGAGGCAGGTAGACTAGTGGTTAGAGTGTAGAGGAGGCAGGTAGCCTAGTGGTTAGAGTGTAGAGAAGGCAGGTAACCTAGTGGTTAGAGTGTAGAGGAGGCAGGTAGTCTAGTGGTTAGATTGTAGAGGAGGCAGGGAGTCTAGTGGTTAGAGTGTAGAGGAGGTAGGTAGTCTAGTGGTTAGAGTGTAGAGGTGGCAGGTAGTCTAGTGGTTAGAGTGTAGAGGAGGTAGGTAGTCTAGTGGTTAGAGTGTAGAGGAGGCAGGTAGCCTAGTGGTTAGAGTGTAGAGGAGGCAGGTAGTCTAGTGGTTAGAGTGTAGAGGAGGCAGGTAGTCTAGTGGTTAGAGTGTAGAGGAGGCAGGTAGCCTAGTGGTTAGAGTGTAGAGGAGGCAGGTAGTCTAGTGGTTAGAGTGTAGAGGAGGCAGGTAGTCTAGTGGTTAGAGTGTAGAGGAGGCAGGTAGCCTAGTGGTTAGAGTGTAGAGGAGGCAGGTAGTCTAGTGGTTAGAGTGTAGAGGAGGTAGGTAGTCTAGTGGTTAGAGTGTAGAGGAGGCAGGTAGCCTAGTGGTTAGAGTGTAGGGGCGGCAGGTAGCCTAGTGGTTAGAGTGTAGAGGTGGCAGGTAGCCTAGTGGATAGAGTGTAGAGGAGGCAGGTAGCCTAGTGGTTAGAGTGTAGAGGAGGCAGGTAACCTAGTGGTTAGAGTGTAGAGGAGGCAGGTAGCCTAGTGGTTAGAGTGTAGAGGAGGCAGGTAGTCTAGTGGTTAGAGTGTAGAGGAGGCAGGTAGCCTAGTGGTTAGAGTGTAGAGGTGGCAGGTAGCCTAGTGGTTAGAGTGTAGAGGAGGCAGGTAGCCTAGTGGTAAGAGTGTAGAGGAGGCAGGTAGCCATAGTGGTTAGAGTGTAGAGGAGGCAGGTAGCCTAGTGGTTAGAGTGTAGAGGAGGCAGGTAGCCTATTGGTTAGAGTGTAGAGGAGGCAGGTAGCCTAGTGGTAGAGTGTAGAGGAGGCAGGTAGACTAGTGGTTAGAGTGTAGAGGAGGCAGGTAGCCTAGTGGTTAGAGTGTAGAGGAGGCAGGTAACCTAGTGGTTAGAGTGTAGAGGAGGCAGGTAGTCTAGTGGTTAGAGTGTAGAGGAGGCAGGTAGTCTAGTGGTTAGAGTGTAGAGGAGGCAGGTAGACTAGTGGTTAGAGTGTAGAGGAGGCAGGTAGCCTAGTGGTTAGAGTGTAGAGAAGGCAGGTAACCTAGTGGTTAGAGTGTAGAGGAGGCAGGTAGTCTAGTGGTTAGAGTGTAGAGGAGGCAGGTAGCCTATTGGTTAGAGTGTAGAGGAGGCAGGTAGCCTAGTGGTTAGAGTGTAGAGGAGGCAGGTAGACTAGTGGTTAGAGTGTAGAGGAGGCAGGTAGCCTAGTGGTTAGAGTGTAGAGGAGGCAGGTAACCTAGTGGTTAGAGTGTAGAGGAGGCAGGTAGTCTAGTGGTTAGAGTGTAGAGGAGGCAGGTAGTCTAGTGGTTAGAGTGTAGAGGAGGCAGGTAGACTAGTGGTTAGAGTGTAGAGGAGGCAGGTAGCCTAGTGGTTAGAGTGTAGAGAAGGCAGGTAACCTAGTGGTTAGAGTGTAGAGGAGGCAGGTAGTCTAGTGGTTAGAGTGTAGAGGAGGCAGGGAGTCTAGTGGTTAGAGTGTAGAGGAGGTAGGTAGTCTAGTGGTTAGAGTGTAGAGGTGGCAGGTAGTCTAGTGGTTAGAGTGTAGAGGAGGTAGGTAGTCTAGTGGTTAGAGTGTAGAGGAGGCAGGTAGCCTAGTGGTTAGAGTGTAGAGGAGGCAGGTAGTCTAGTGGTTAGAGTGTAGAGGAGGCAGGTAGTCTAGTGGTTAGAGTGTAGAGGAGGCAGGTAGCCTAGTGGTTAGAGTGTAGAGGAGGCAGGTAGTCTAGTGGTTAGAGTGTAGAGGAGGTAGGTAGTCTAGTGGTTAGAGTGTAGAGGAGGCAGGTAGCCTAGTGGTTAGAGTGTAGGGGCGGCAGGTAGCCTAGTGGTTAGAGTGTAGAGGTGGCACGTAGCCTAGTGGATAGAGTGTAGAGGTGGCAGGTAGCCTAGTGGTTAGAGTGTAGAGGAGGCAGGTAGCCTAGTGGTTAGAGTGCAGAGGAGGCAGGTAGCCTAGTGGTTAGAGTGTAGAGGAGGCAGGTAGCCTAGTGGTTAGAGTGTAGAGGAGGCAGGTAGTCTAGTGGTTAGAGTGTAGAGGAGGCAGGTAGCCTAGTGGTTAGAGTGTAGAGGAGGCAGGTAGCCTAGTGGTTAGAGTGTAGAGGTGGCAGGTAGCCTAGTGTTTAGATTGTAGAGGAGGTAGGTAGCCTAGTGGTTAGAGTGTAGAGGAGGCAGGTAGCCTAGTGGTTAGAGTGTAGAGGAGGCAGGTAGCCTAGTGGTTAGAGTGTAGAGGAGGCAGGTAACCTAGTGGTTAGAGTGTAGAGGAGGCAGGTAGACTAGTGGTTAGAGTGTAGAGGAGGCAGGTAGCCTAGTGGTTAGAGTGTAGAGGAGGCAGGTAACCTAGTGGTTAGAGTGTAGAGGAGGCAGGTAGTCTAGTGGTTAGAGTGTAGAGGAGGCAGGTAGTCTAGTGGTTAGAGTGTAGAGGAGGCAGGTAGACTAGTGGTTAGAGTGTAGAGGAGGCAGGTAGCCTAGTGGTTAGAGTGTAGAGAAGGCAGGTAACCTAGTGGTTAGAGTGTAGAGGAGGCAGGTAGTCTAGTGGTTAGAGTGTAGAGGAGGCAGGTAGTCTAGTGGTTAGAGTGTAGAGGAGGCAGGTAGCCTAGTGGTTAGAGTGTAGGGGCGGCAGGTAGCCTAGTGGTTAGAGTGTAGAGGTGGCAGGTAGCCTAGTGGATAGAGTGTAGAGGTGGCAGGTAGCCTAGTGGTTAGAGTGTAGAGGAGGCAGGTAGCCTAGTGGTTAGAGTGTAGAGGAGGCAGGTAGACTAGTGGTTAGAGTGTAGAGGAGGCAGGTAGCCTAGTGGTTAGAGTGTAGAGGAGGCAGGTAACCTAGTGGTTAGAGTGTAGAGGAGGCAGGTAGTCTAGTGGTTAGAGTGTAGAGGAGGCAGGTAGACTAGTGGTTAGAGTGTAGAGGAGGCAGGTAGCCTAGTGGTTAGAGTGTAGAGGAGGCAGGTAGTCTAGTGGTTAGAGTGTAGAGGAGGCAGGTAGTCTAGTGGTTAGAGTGTAGAGGAGGCAGGGAGTCTAGTGGTTAGAGTGTAGAGGAGGTAGGTAGTCTAGTGGTTAGAGTGTAGAGGTGGCAGGTAGTCTAGTGGTTAGAGTGTAGAGGAGGTAGGTAGTCTAGTGGTTAGAGTGTAGAGGAGGCAGGTAGCCTAGTGGTTAGAGTGTAGAGGAGGCAGGTAGTCTAGTGGTTAGAGTGTAGAGGAGGCAGGTAGTCTAGTGGTTAGAGTGTAGAGGAGGCAGGTAGCCTAGTGGTTAGAGTGTAGAGGAGGCAGGTAGTCTAGTGGTTAGAGTGTAGAGGAGGTAGGTAGTCTAGTGGTTAGAGTGTAGAGGAGGCAGGTAGCCTAGTGGTTAGAGTGTAGGGGCGGCAGGTAGCCTAGTGGTTAGAGTGTAGAGGTGGCAGGTAGCCTAGTGGATAGAGTGTAGAGGTGGCAGGTAGCCTAGTGGTTAGAGTGTAGAGGAGGCAGGTAGCCTAGTGGTTAGAGTGCAGAGGAGGCAGGTAGCCTAGTGGTTAGAGTGTAGAGGTGGCAGGTAGCCTAGTGGTTAGAGTGTAGAGGAGGCAGGTAGCCTAGTGGTTAGAGTGTAGAGGAGGCAGGTAGTCTAGTGGTTAGAGTGTAGAGGAGGCAGGTAGCCTAGTGGTTAGAGTGTAGAGGAGGCAGGTAGCCTAGTGGTTAGAGTGTAGAGGAGTCAGGTAGCCTAGTGGTTAGAGTGTCGAGGTGGCAGGTAGACTAGTGGTTAGAGTGTAGAGGAGGCAGGTAGCCTAGTGGTTAGAGTGTAGAGGAGGCAGGTAGTCTAGTGGTTAGAGTGTAGAGGAGGCAGGTAGCCTAGTGGTTAGAGTGTAGAGGAGGCAGGTAGCCTAGTGGTTAGAGTGTAGAGGTGGCAGGTAGCCTAGTGTTTAGAGTGTAGAGGAGGTAGGTAGCCTAGTGGTTAGAGTGTAGAGGAGGCAGGTAGCCTAGTGGTTAGAGTGTAGAGGAGGCAGGTAGCCTAGTGGTTAGAGTGTAGAGGAGGCAGGTAACCTAGTGGTTAGAGTGTAGAGGAGGCAGGTAGACTAGTGGTTAGAGTGTAGAGGAGGCAGGTAGCCTAGTGGTTAGAGTGTAGAGGAGGCAGGTAACCTAGTGGTTAGAGTGTAGAGGAGGCAGGTAGTCTAGTGGTTAGAGTGTAGAGGAGGCAGGTAGTCTAGTGGTTAGAGTGTAGAGGAGGCAGGTAGACTAGTGGTTAGAGTGTAGAGGAGGCAGGTAGCCTAGTGGTTAGAGTGTAGAGAAGGCAGGTATCCTAGTGGTTAGAGTGTAGAGGAGGCAGGTAGTCTAGTGGTTAGAGTGTAGAGGAGGCAGGTAGTCTAGTGGTTAGAGTGTAGAGGAGGCAGGTAGCCTAGTGGTTAGAGTGTAGGGGCGGCAGGTAGCCTAGTGGTTAGAGTGTAGAGGTGGCAGGTAGCCTAGTGGATAGAGTGTAGAGGTGGCAGGTAGCCTAGTGGTTAGAGTGTAGAGGAGGCAGGTAGCCTAGTGGTTAGAGTGTAGAGGAGGCAGGTAGACTAGTGGTTAGAGTGTAGAGGAGGCAGGTAGCCTAGTGGTTAGAGTGTAGAGGAGGCAGGTAACCTAGTGGTTAGAGTGTAGAGGAGGCAGGTAGTCTAGTGGTTAGAGTGTAGAGGAGGCAGGTAGTCTAGTGGTTAGAGTGTAGAGGAGGCAGGTAGACTAGTGGTTAGAGTGTAGAGGAGGCAGGTAGCCTAGTGGTTAGAGTGTAGAGAAGGCAGGTAACCTAGTGGTTAGAGTGTAGAGGAGGCAGGTAGTCTAGTGGTTAGAGTGTAGAGGAGGCAGGGAGTCTAGTGGTTAGAGTGTAGAGGAGGTAGGTAGTCTAGTGGTTAGAGTGTAGAGGTGGCAGGTAGTCTAGTGGTTAGAGTGTAGAGGAGGCAGGTAGTCTAGTGGTTAGAGTGTAGAGGAGGCAGGTAGCCTAGTGGTTAGAGTGTAGAGGAGGCAGGTAGTCTAGTGGTTAGAGTGTAGAGGAGGTAGGTAGTCTAGTGGTTAGAGTGTAGAGGAGGCAGGTAGCCTAGTGGTTAGAGTGTAGGGGCGGCAGGTAGCCTAGTGGTTAGAGTGTAGAGGTGGCAGGTAGCCTAGTGGATAGAGTGTAGAGGTGGCAGGTAGCCTAGTGGTTAGAGTGTAGAGGAGGCAGGTAGCCTAGTGGTTAGAGTGCAGAGGAGGCAGGTAGCCTAGTGGTTAGAGTGTAGAGGTGGCAGGTAGCCTAGTGGTTAGAGTGTAGAGGAGGCAGGTAGCCTAGTGGTTAGAGTGTAGAGGAGGCAGGTAGTCTAGTGGTTAGAGTGTAGAGGAGGCAGGTAGCCTAGTGGTTAGAGTGTAGAGGAGGCAGGTAGCCTAGTGGTTAGAGTGTAGAGGAGTCAGGTAGCCTAGTGGTTAGAGTGTCGAGGTGGCAGGTAGACTAGTGGTTAGAGTGTAGAGGAGGTAGGTAGCCTAGTGGTTAGAGCGTAGAGGAGGTAGGTAGCCTAGTGGTTAGAGTGTAGAGGAGGCAGGTAGCCTAGTGGTTAGAGTGTAGAGGAGGTAGGTAGCCTAGTGGTTAGAGTGTAGAGGAGGTAGGTAGCCTAGTGGTTAGAGTGTAGAGGAGGCAGGTAGACTAGTGGTTAGAGTGTAGAGGAGGTAGGTAGCCTAGTGGTTAGAGTGTAGAGGAGGTAGGTAGCCTAGTGGTTAGAGTGTAGAGGAGGTAGGTAGCCTAGTGGTTAGAGTGTAGAGGAGGCAGGTAGCCTAGTGGTTAGAGTGTCGAGGTGGCAGGTAGACTAGTGGTTAGAGTGTAGAGGAGGCAGGTAGCCTAGTGGTTAGAGTGTAGAGGAGGCAGGTAGCCTAGTGGTTAGAGTGTAGAGGAGGCAGGTAGCCTAGTGGTTAGAGTGTAGAGGAGGCAGGTAGACTAGTGGTTAGAGTGTAGAGGAGGCAGGTAGCCTAGTGGTTAGAGTGTAGAGGTGGCAGGTAACCTAGTGGTTAGAGTGTAGAGGAGGCAGGTAGCCTAGTGGTTAGAGTGTAGAGGTGGCAGGTAGCCTAGTGGTTAGAGTGTAGAGGTGGCAGGTAACCTAGTGGTTAGAGTGTAGAGGAGGCAGGTAGCCTAGTGGTTAGAGTGTAGAGGTGGCAGGTAGCCTAGTGGTTAGAGTGTAGAGGTGGCAGGTAACCTAGTGGTTAGAGTGTAGAGGAGGCAGGTAGCCTAGTGGTTAGAGTGTAGAGGTGGCAGGTAGCCTAGTGGTTAGAGTGTAGAGGTGGCAGGTAGCCTAGTGGTTAGAGTGTAGAGGAGGCAGGTAGTCTAGTGGTTAGAGTGTAGAGGAGGCAGGTAGCCTAGTGGTTAGAGTGTAGAGGTGGCAGGTAGCCTAGTGGTTAGAGTGTAGAGGAGGCAGGTAGCCTAGTGGTTAGAGTGTAGAGGAGGCAGGTAGCCTAGTGGTTAGAGTGTAGAGGAGGCAGGTAGCCTAGTGGTTAGAGTGTAGAGGAGGCAGGTAGCCTAGTGGTTAGAGTGTAGAGGAGGCAGGTAGCCTAGTGGTTAGAGTGTAGAGGAGGCAGGTAGCCTAGTGGTTAGAGTGTAGAGGTGGCAGGTAACCTAGTGGTTAGAGTGTAGAGGAGGCAGGTAGCCTAGTGGTTAGAGTGTAGAGGTGGCAGGTAGCCTAGTGGTTAGAGTGTAGAGGTGGCAGGTAGCCTAGTGGTTAGAGTGTAGAGGAGGCAGGTAGCCTAGTGGTTAGAGTGTAGAGGAGGCAGGTAGCCATAGTGGTTAGAGTGTAGAGGAGGCAGGTAGCCTAGTGGTTAGAGTGTAGAGGAGGCAGGTAGCCTAGTGGTTAGAGTGTAGAGGAGGCAGGTAGCCTAGTGGTTAGAGTGTAGAGGAGGCAGGTAACCTAGTGGTTAGAGTGTAGAGGAGGCAGGTAGCCTAGTGGTTAGAGTGTAGAGGTGGCAGGTAGCCTAGTGGTTAGAGTGTAGAGGTGGCAGGTAGCCTAGTGGTTAGAGTGTAGAGGAGGCAGGTAGCCTAGTGGTTAGAGTGTAGAGGAGGCAGGTAGCCTAGTGGTTAGAGTGTAGAGGAGGCAGGTAGCCATAGTGGTTAGAGTGTAGAGGTGGCAGGTAACCTAGTGGTTAGAGTGTAGAGGAGGCAGGTAGCCTAGTGGTTAGAGTGTAGAGGTGGCAGGTAGCCTAGTGGTTAGAGTGTAGAGGTGGCAGGTAACCTAGTGGTTAGAGTGTAGAGGAGGCAGGTAGCCTAGTGGTTAGAGTGTAGAGGAGGCAGGTAGTCTAGTGGTTAGAGTGTAGAGGAGGCAGGTAGCCTAGTGGTTAGAGTGTAGAGGAGGCAGGTAGCCATAGTGGTTAGAGTGTAGAGGAGGCAGGCAGCCTAGTGGTTAGAGTGTAGAGGAGGTAGGTAGCCTAGTGGTTAGAGTGTAGAGGAGGCAGGTAGCCTAGTGGTTAGAGTGTAGAGGTGGCAGGTAGCCTAGTGTTTAGAGTGTAGAGGAGGTAGGTAGCCTAGTGGTTAGAGTGTAGAGGAGGCAGGTAGCCTAGTGGTTAGAGTGTAGAGGAGGCAGGTAGCCTAGTGGTTAGAGTGTAGAGGAGGCAGGTAACCTAGTGGTTAGAGTGTAGAGGAGGCAGGTAGCCTAGTGGTTAGAGTGTAGAGGAGGCAGGTAGCCTAGTGGTTAGAGTGTAGAGGAGGCAGGTAACCTAGTGGTTAGAGTGTAGAGGAGGCAGGTAGCCTAGTGGTTAGAGTGTAGAGGAGGCAGGTAGTCTAGTGGTTAGAGTGTAGAGGAGGCAGGTAGCCTAGTGGTTAGAGTGTAGAGGTGGCAGGTAGCCTAGTGGTTAGAGTGTAGAGGAGGCAGGTAGCCTAGTGGTTAGAGTGTAGAGGAGGCAGGTAGCCATAGTGGTTAGAGTGTAGAGGAGGCAGGTAGCCTAGTGGTTAGAGTGTAGAGGAGGCAGGTAGCTTATTGGTTAGAGTGTAGAGGAGGCAGGTAGCCTAGTGGTTAGAGTGTAGAGGAGGCAGGTAGACTAGTGGTTAGAGTGTAGAGGAGGCAGGTAGCCTAGTGGTTAGAGTGTAGAGGAGGCAGGTAACCTAGTGGTTAGAGTGTAGAGGAGGCAGGTAGTCTAGTGGTTAGAGTGTAGAGGAGGCAGGTAGTCTAGTGGTTAGAGTGTAGAGGAGGCAGGTAGACTAGTGGTTAGAGTGTAGAGGAGGCAGGTAGCCTAGTGGTTAGAGTGTAGAGAAGGCAGGTAACCTAGTGGTTAGAGTGTAGAGGAGGCAGGTAGTCTAGTGGTTAGAGTGTAGAGGAGGCAGGGAGTCTAGTGGTTAGAGTGTAGAGGAGGTAGGTAGTCTAGTGGTTAGAGTGTAGAGGTGGCAGGTAGTCTAGTGGTTAGAGTGTAGAGGAGGTAGGTAGTCTAGTGGTTAGAGTGTAGAGGAGGCAGGTAGCCTAGTGGTTAGAGTGTAGAGGAGGCAGGTAGTCTAGTGGTTAGAGTGTAGAGGAGGCAGGTAGTCTAGTGGTTAGAGTGTAGAGGAGGCAGGTAGCCTAGTGGTTAGAGTGTAGAGGAGGCAGGTAGTCTAGAGGTTAGAGTGTAGAGGAGGTAGGTAGTCTAGTGGTTAGAGTGTAGAGGAGGCAGGTAGCCTAGTGGTTAGAGTGTAGGGGCGGCAGGTAGCCTAGTGGTTAGAGTGTAGAGGTGGCAGGTAGCCTAGTGGATAGAGTGTAGAGGAGGCAGGTAGCCTAGTGGTTAGAGTGTAGAGGAGGCAGGTAACCTAGTGGTTAGAGTGTAGAGGAGGCAGGTAGCCTAGTGGTTAGAGTGTAGAGGAGGCAGGTAGTCTAGTGGTTAGAGTGTAGAGGAGGCAGGTAGCCTAGTGGTTAGAGTGTAGAGGTGGCAGGTAGCCTAGTGGTTAGAGTGTAGAGGAGGCAGGTAGCCTAGTGGTAAGAGTGTAGAGGAGGCAGGTAGCCATAGTGGTTAGAGTGTAGAGGAGGCAGGTAGCCTAGTGGTTAGAGTGTAGAGGTGGCAGGTAGCCTAGTGTTTAGAGTGTAGAGGAGGTAGGTAGCCTAGTGGTTAGAGTGTAGAGGAGGCAGGTAGCCTAGTGGTTAGAGTGTAGAGGAGGCAGGTAGCCTAGTGGTTAGAGTGTAGAGGAGGCAGGTAACCTAGTGGTTAGAGTGTAGAGGAGGCAGGTAGCCTAGTGGTTAGAGTGTAGAGGAGGCAGGTAGCCTAGTGGTTAGAGTGTAGAGGAGGCAGGTAGCCTAGTGGTTAGAGTGTAGAGGAGGCAGGTAACCTAGTGGTTAGAGTGTAGAGGAGGCAGGTAGCCTAGTGGTTAGAGTGTAGAGGAGGCAGGTAGCCTAGTGGTTAGAGTGTAGAGGAGGCAGGTAACCTAGTGGTTAGAGTGTAGAGGAGGCAGGTAGCCTAGTGGTTAGAGTGTAGAGGAGGCAGGTAGTCTAGTGGTTAGAGTGTAGAGGAGGCAGGTAGCCTAGTGGTTAGAGTGTAGAGGTGGCAGGTAGCCTAGTGGTTAGAGTGTAGAGGAGGCAGGTAGCCTAGTGGTTAGAGTGTAGAGGAGGCAGGTAGCCATAGTGGTTAGAGTGTAGAGGAGGCAGGTAGCCTAGTGGTTAGAGTGTAGAGGAGGCAGGTAGCCTATTGGTTAGAGTGTAGAGGAGGCAGGTAGCCTAGTGGTTAGAGTGTAGAGGAGGCAGGTAGACTAGTGGTTAGAGTGTAGAGGAGGCAGGTAGCCTAGTGGTTAGAGTGTAGAGGAGGCAGGTAACCTAGTGGTTAGAGTGTAGAGGAGGCAGGTAGTCTAGTGGTTAGAGTGTAGAGGAGGCAGGTAGTCTAGTGGTTAGAGTGTAGAGGAGGCAGGTAGACTAGTGGTTAGAGTGTAGAGGAGGCAGGTAGCCTAGTGGTTAGAGTGTAGAGAAGGCAGGTAACCTAGTGGTTAGAGTGTAGAGGAGGCAGGTAGTCTAGTGGTTAGAGTGTAGAGGAGGCAGGGAGTCTAGTGGTTAGAGTGTAGAGGAGGTAGGTAGTCTAGTGGTTAGAGTGTAGAGGTGGCAGGTAGTCTAGTGGTTAGAGTGTAGAGGAGGTAGGTAGTCTAGTGGTTAGAGTGTAGAGGAGGCAGGTAGCCTAGTGGTTAGAGTGTAGAGGAGGCAGGTAGTCTAGTGGTTAGAGTGTAGAGGAGGCAGGTAGTCTAGTGGTTAGAGTGTAGAGGAGGCAGGTAGCCTAGTGGTTAGAGTGTAGAGGAGGCAGGTAGTCTAGTGGTTAGAGTGTAGAGGAGGTAGGTAGTCTAGTGGTTAGAGTGTAGAGGAGGCAGGTAGCCTAGTGGTTAGAGTGTAGAGGAGGTAGGTAGCCTAGTGGTTAGAGTGTAGAGGAGGTAGGTAGCCTAGTGGTTAGAGTGTAGAGGAGGCAGGTAGACTAGTGGTTAGAGTGTAGAGGAGGTAGGTAGCCTAGTGGTTAGAGTGTAGAGGAGGTAGGTAGCCTAGTGGTTAGAGTGTAGAGGAGGTAGGTAGCCTAGTGGTTAGAGTGTAGAGGAGGCAGGTAGCCTAGTGGTTAGAGTGTCGAGGTGGCAGGTAGTCTAGTGGTTAGAGTGTAGAGGAGGCAGGTAGCCTAGTGGTTAGAGTGTAGAGGAGGCAGGTAGCCTAGTGGTTAGAGTGTAGAGGAGGCAGGTAGCCTAGTGGTTAGAGTGTAGAGGAGGCAGGTAGACTAGTGGTTAGAGTGTAGAGGAGGCAGGTAGCCTAGTGGTTAGAGTGTAGAGGTGGCAGGTAACCTAGTGGTTAGAGTGTAGAGGAGGCAGGTAGCCTAGTGGTTAGAGTGTAGAGGTGGCAGGTAGCCTAGTGGTTAGAGTGTAGAGGTGGCAGGTAACCTAGTGGTTAGAGTGTAGAGGAGGCAGGTAGCCTAGTGGTTAGAGTGTAGAGGTGGCAGGTAGCCTAGTGGTTAGAGTGTAGAGGTGGCAGGTAACCTAGTGGTTAGAGTGTAGAGGAGGCAGGTAGCCTAGTGGTTAGAGTGTAGAGGTGGCAGGTAGCCTAGTGGTTAGAGTGTAGAGGTGGCAGGTAGCCTAGTGGTTAGAGTGTAGAGGAGGCAGGTAGTCTAGTGGTTAGAGTGTAGAGGAGGCAGGTAGCCTAGTGGTTAGAGTGTAGAGGTGGCAGGTAGCCTAGTGGTTAGAGTGTAGAGGAGGCAGGTAGCCTAGTGGTTAGAGTGTAGAGGAGGCAGGTAGCCTAGTGGTTAGAGTGTAGAGGAGGCAGGTAGCCTAGTGGTTAGAGTGTAGAGGAGGCAGGTAGCCTAGTGGTTAGAGTGTAGAGGAGGCAGGTAGCCTAGTGGTTAGAGTGTAGAGGAGGCAGGTAGCCTAGTGGTTAGAGTGTAGAGGTGGCAGGTAACCTAGTGGTTAGAGTGTAGAGGAGGCAGGTAGCCTAGTGGTTAGAGTGTAGAGGTGGCAGGTAGCCTAGTGGTTAGAGTGTAGAGGTGGCAGGTAGCCTAGTGGTTAGAGTGTAGAGGAGGCAGGTAGCCTAGTGGTTAGAGTGTAGAGGAGGCAGGTAGCCATAGTGGTTAGAGTGTAGAGGAGGCAGGTAGCCTAGTGGTTAGAGTGTAGAGGAGGCAGGTAGCCTAGTGGTTAGAGTGTAGAGGAGGCAGGTAGCCTAGTGGTTAGAGTGTAGAGGAGGCAGGTAACCTAGTGGTTAGAGTGTAGAGGAGGCAGGTAGCCTAGTGGTTAGAGTGTAGAGGTGGCAGGTAGCCTAGTGGTTAGAGTGTAGAGGTGGCAGGTAGCCTAGTGGTTAGAGTGTAGAGGAGGCAGGTAGCCTAGTGGTTAGAGTGTAGAGGAGGCAGGTAGCCTAGTGGTTAGAGTGTAGAGGAGGCAGGTAGCCATAGTGGTTAGAGTGTAGAGGTGGCAGGTAACCTAGTGGTTAGAGTGTAGAGGAGGCAGGTAGCCTAGTGGTTAGAGTGTAGAGGTGGCAGGTAGCCTAGTGGTTAGAGTGTAGAGGTGGCAGGTAACCTAGTGGTTAGAGTGTAGAGGAGGCAGGTAGCCTAGTGGTTAGAGTGTAGAGGAGGCAGGTAGTCTAGTGGTTAGAGTGTAGAGGAGGCAGGTAGCCTAGTGGTTAGAGTGTAGAGGAGGCAGGTAGCCATAGTGGTTAGAGTGTAGAGGAGGCAGGCAGCCTAGTGGTTAGAGTGTAGAGGAGGTAGGTAGCCTAGTGGTTAGAGTGTAGAGGAGGCAGGTAGCCTAGTGGTTAGAGTGTAGAGGTGGCAGGTAGCCTAGTGTTTAGAGTGTAGAGGAGGTAGGTAGCCTAGTGGTTAGAGTGTAGAGGAGGCAGGTAGCCTAGTGGTTAGAGTGTAGAGGAGGCAGGTAGCCTAGTGGTTAGAGTGTAGAGGAGGCAGGTAACCTAGTGGTTAGAGTGTAGAGGAGGCAGGTAGCCTAGTGGTTAGAGTGTAGAGGAGGCAGGTAGCCTAGTGGTTAGAGTGTAGAGGAGGCAGGTAACCTAGTGGTTAGAGTGTAGAGGAGGCAGGTAGCCTAGTGGTTAGAGTGTAGAGGAGGCAGGTAGTCTAGTGGTTAGAGTGTAGAGGAGGCAGGTAGCCTAGTGGTTAGAGTGTAGAGGTGGCAGGTAGCCTAGTGGTTAGAGTGTAGAGGAGGCAGGTAGCCTAGTGGTTAGAGTGTAGAGGAGGCAGGTAGCCATAGTGGTTAGAGTGTAGAGGAGGCAGGTAGCCTAGTGGTTAGAGTGTAGAGGAGGCAGGTAGCTTATTGGTTAGAGTGTAGAGGAGGCAGGTAGCCTAGTGGTTAGAGTGTAGAGGAGGCAGGTAGACTAGTGGTTAGAGTGTAGAGGAGGCAGGTAGCCTAGTGGTTAGAGTGTAGAGGAGGCAGGTAACCTAGTGGTTAGAGTGTAGAGGAGGCAGGTAGTCTAGTGGTTAGAGTGTAGAGGAGGCAGGTAGTCTAGTGGTTAGAGTGTAGAGGAGGCAGGTAGACTAGTGGTTAGAGTGTAGAGGAGGCAGGTAGCCTAGTGGTTAGAGTGTAGAGAAGGCAGGTAACCTAGTGGTTAGAGTGTAGAGGAGGCAGGTAGTCTAGTGGTTAGAGTGTAGAGGAGGCAGGGAGTCTAGTGGTTAGAGTGTAGAGGAGGTAGGTAGTCTAGTGGTTAGAGTGTAGAGGTGGCAGGTAGTCTAGTGGTTAGAGTGTAGAGGAGGTAGGTAGTCTAGTGGTTAGAGTGTAGAGGAGGCAGGTAGCCTAGTGGTTAGAGTGTAGAGGAGGCAGGTAGTCTAGTGGTTAGAGTGTAGAGGAGGCAGGTAGTCTAGTGGTTAGAGTGTAGAGGAGGCAGGTAGCCTAGTGGTTAGAGTGTAGAGGAGGCAGGTAGTCTAGAGGTTAGAGTGTAGAGGAGGTAGGTAGTCTAGTGGTTAGAGTGTAGAGGAGGCAGGTAGCCTAGTGGTTAGAGTGTAGGGGCGGCAGGTAGCCTAGTGGTTAGAGTGTAGAGGTGGCAGGTAGCCTAGTGGATAGAGTGTAGAGGAGGCAGGTAGCCTAGTGGTTAGAGTGTAGAGGAGGCAGGTAACCTAGTGGTTAGAGTGTAGAGGAGGCAGGTAGCCTAGTGGTTAGAGTGTAGAGGAGGCAGGTAGTCTAGTGGTTAGAGTGTAGAGGAGGCAGGTAGCCTAGTGGTTAGAGTGTAGAGGTGGCAGGTAGCCTAGTGGTTAGAGTGTAGAGGAGGCAGGTAGCCTAGTGGTAAGAGTGTAGAGGAGGCAGGTAGCCATAGTGGTTAGAGTGTAGAGGAGGCAGGTAGCCTAGTGGTTAGAGTGTAGAGGTGGCAGGTAGCCTAGTGTTTAGAGTGTAGAGGAGGTAGGTAGCCTAGTGGTTAGAGTGTAGAGGAGGCAGGTAGCCTAGTGGTTAGAGTGTAGAGGAGGCAGGTAGCCTAGTGGTTAGAGTGTAGAGGAGGCAGGTAACCTAGTGGTTAGAGTGTAGAGGAGGCAGGTAGCCTAGTGGTTAGAGTGTAGAGGAGGCAGGTAGCCTAGTGGTTAGAGTGTAGAGGAGGCAGGTAGCCTAGTGGTTAGAGTGTAGAGGAGGCAGGTAACCTAGTGGTTAGAGTGTAGAGGAGGCAGGTAGCCTAGTGGTTAGAGTGTAGAGGAGGCAGGTAGCCTAGTGGTTAGAGTGTAGAGGAGGCAGGTAACCTAGTGGTTAGAGTGTAGAGGAGGCAGGTAGCCTAGTGGTTAGAGTGTAGAGGAGGCAGGTAGTCTAGTGGTTAGAGTGTAGAGGAGGCAGGTAGCCTAGTGGTTAGAGTGTAGAGGTGGCAGGTAGCCTAGTGGTTAGAGTGTAGAGGAGGCAGGTAGCCTAGTGGTTAGAGTGTAGAGGAGGCAGGTAGCCATAGTGGTTAGAGTGTAGAGGAGGCAGGTAGCCTAGTGGTTAGAGTGTAGAGGAGGCAGGTAGCCTATTGGTTAGAGTGTAGAGGAGGCAGGTAGCCTAGTGGTTAGAGTGTAGAGGAGGCAGGTAGACTAGTGGTTAGAGTGTAGAGGAGGCAGGTAGCCTAGTGGTTAGAGTGTAGAGGAGGCAGGTAACCTAGTGGTTAGAGTGTAGAGGAGGCAGGTAGTCTAGTGGTTAGAGTGTAGAGGAGGCAGGTAGTCTAGTGGTTAGAGTGTAGAGGAGGCAGGTAGACTAGTGGTTAGAGTGTAGAGGAGGCAGGTAGCCTAGTGGTTAGAGTGTAGAGAAGGCAGGTAACCTAGTGGTTAGAGTGTAGAGGAGGCAGGTAGTCTAGTGGTTAGAGTGTAGAGGAGGCAGGGAGTCTAGTGGTTAGAGTGTAGAGGAGGTAGGTAGTCTAGTGGTTAGAGTGTAGAGGTGGCAGGTAGTCTAGTGGTTAGAGTGTAGAGGAGGTAGGTAGTCTAGTGGTTAGAGTGTAGAGGAGGCAGGTAGCCTAGTGGTTAGAGTGTAGAGGAGGCAGGTAGTCTAGTGGTTAGAGTGTAGAGGAGGCAGGTAGTCTAGTGGTTAGAGTGTAGAGGAGGCAGGTAGCCTAGTGGTTAGAGTGTAGAGGAGGCAGGTAGTCTAGTGGTTAGAGTGTAGAGGAGGTAGGTAGTCTAGTGGTTAGAGTGTAGAGGAGGCAGGTAGCCTAGTGGTTAGAGTGTAGGGGCGGCAGGTAGCCTAGTGGTTAGAGTGTAGAGGTGGCAGGTAGCCTAGTGGATAGAGTGTAGAGGAGGCAGGTAGCCTAGTGGTTAGAGTGTAGAGGAGGCAGGTAACCTAGTGGTTAGAGTGTAGAGGAGGCAGGTAGCCTAGTGGTTAGAGTGTAGAGGAGGCAGGTAGTCTAGTGGTTAGAGTGTAGAGGAGGCAGGTAGCCTAGTGGTTAGAGTGTAGAGGTGGCAGGTAGCCTAGTGGTTAGAGTGTAGAGGAGGCAGGTAGCCTAGTGGTAAGAGTGTAGAGGAGGCAGGTAGCCATAGTGGTTAGAGTGTAGAGGAGGCAGGTAGCCTAGTGGTTAGAGTGTAGAGGAGGCAGGTAGCCTATTGGTTAGAGTGTAGAGGAGGCAGGTAGCCTAGTGGTAGAGTGTAGAGGAGGCAGGTAGACTAGTGGTTAGAGTGTAGAGGAGGCAGGTAGCCTAGTGGTTAGAGTGTAGAGGAGGCAGGTAACCTAGTGGTTAGAGTGTAGAGGAGGCAGGTAGTCTAGTGGTTAGAGTGTAGAGGAGGCAGGTAGTCTAGTGGTTAGAGTGTAGAGGAGGCAGGTAGACTAGTGGTTAGAGTGTAGAGGAGGCAGGTAGCCTAGTGGTTAGAGTGTAGAGAAGGCAGGTAACCTAGTGGTTAGAGTGTAGAGGAGGCAGGTAGTCTAGTGGTTAGAGTGTAGAGGAGGCAGGTAGCCTATTGGTTAGAGTGTAGAGGAGGCAGGTAGCCTAGTGGTTAGAGTGTAGAGGAGGCAGGTAGACTAGTGGTTAGAGTGTAGAGGAGGCAGGTAGCCTAGTGGTTAGAGTGTAGAGGAGGCAGGTAACCTAGTGGTTAGAGTGTAGAGGAGGCAGGTAGTCTAGTGGTTAGAGTGTAGAGGAGGCAGGTAGTCTAGTGGTTAGAGTGTAGAGGAGGCAGGTAGACTAGTGGTTAGAGTGTAGAGGAGGCAGGTAGCCTAGTGGTTAGAGTGTAGAGAAGGCAGGTAACCTAGTGGTTAGAGTGTAGAGGAGGCAGGTAGTCTAGTGGTTAGAGTGTAGAGGAGGCAGGGAGTCTAGTGGTTAGAGTGTAGAGGAGGTAGGTAGTCTAGTGGTTAGAGTGTAGAGGTGGCAGGTAGTCTAGTGGTTAGAGTGTAGAGGAGGTAGGTAGTCTAGTGGTTAGAGTGTAGAGGAGGCAGGTAGCCTAGTGGTTAGAGTGTAGGGGCGGCAGGTAGCCTAGTGGTTAGAGTGTAGAGGTGGCAGGTAGCCTAGTGGATAGAGTGTAGAGGAGGCAGGTAGCCTAGTGGTTAGAGTGTAGAGGAGGCAGGTAGCCTAGTGGTTAGAGTGCAGAGGAGGCAGGTAGCCTAGTGGTTAGAGTGTAGAGGAGGCAGGTAGCCTAGTGGTTAGAGTGTAGAGGAGGCAGGTAGTCTAGTGGTTAGAGTGTAGAGGAGGCAGGTAGCCTAGTGGTTAGAGTGTAGAGGAGGCAGGTAGCCTAGTGGTTAGAGTGTAGAGGTGGCAGGTAGCCTAGTGTTTAGAGTGTAGAGGAGGTAGGTAGCCTAGTGGTTAGAGTGTAGAGGAGGCAGGTAGCCTAGTGGTTAGAGTGTAGAGGAGGCAGGTAGCCTAGTGGTTAGAGTGTAGAGGAGGCAGGTAGCCTAGTGGTTAGAGTGTAGAGGAGGCAGGTAGACTAGTGGTTAGAGTGTAGAGGAGGCAGGTAGTCTAGTGGTTAGAGTGTAGAGGAGGCAGGTAGTCTAGTGGTTAGAGTGTAGAGGAGGCAGGTAGCCTAGTGGTTAGAGTGTAGAGGAGGCAGGTAGCCTAGTGGTTAGAGTGTAGAGGAGGCAGGTAACCTAGTGGTTAGAGTGTAGAGGAGGCAGGTAGTCTAGTGGTTAGAGTGTAGAGGAGGCAGGTAGTCTAGTGGTTAGAGTGTAGAGGAGGCAGGTAGACTAGTGGTTAGAGTGTAGAGGAGGCAGGTAGCCTAGTGGTTAGAGTGTAGAGAAGGCAGGTAACCTAGTGGTTAGAGTGTAGAGGAGGCAGGTAGTCTAGTGGTTAGAGTGTAGAGGAGGCAGGGAGTCTAGTGGTTAGAGTGTAGAGGAGGTAGGTAGTCTAGTGGTTAGAGTGTAGAGGTGGCAGGTAGTCTAGTGGTTAGAGTGTAGAGGAGGTAGGTAGTCTAGTGGTTAGAGTGTAGAGGAGGCAGGTAGCCTAGTGGTTAGAGTGTAGGGGCGGCAGGTAGCCTAGTGGTTAGAGTGTAGAGGTGGCAGGTAGCCTAGTGGATAGAGTGTAGAGGTGGCAGGTAGCCTAGTGGTTAGAGTGTAGAGGAGGCAGGTAGCCTAGTGGTTAGAGTGCAGAGGAGGCAGGTAGCCTAGTGGTTAGAGTGTAGAGGAGGCAGGTAGCCTAGTGGTTAGAGTGTAGAGGAGGCAGGTAGTCTAGTGGTTAGAGTGTAGAGGAGGCAGGTAGCCTAGTGGTTAGAGTGTAGAGGAGGCAGGTAGCCTAGTGGTTAGAGTGTAGAGGTGGCAGGTAGCCTAGTGTTTAGAGTGTAGAGGAGGTAGGTAGCCTAGTGGTTAGAGTGTAGAGGAGGCAGGTAGCCTAGTGGTTAGAGTGTAGAGGAGGCAGGTAGCCTAGTGGTTAGAGTGTAGAGGAGGCAGGTAACCTAGTGGTTAGAGTGTAGAGGAGGCAGGTAGACTAGTGGTTAGAGTGTAGAGGAGGCAGGTAGTCTAGTGGTTAGAGTGTAGAGGAGGCAGGTAGTCTAGTGGTTAGAGTGTAGAGGAGGCAGGTAGCCTAGTGGTTAGAGTGTAGAGGAGGCAGGTAGCCTAGTGGTTAGAGTGTAGAGGTGGCAGGTAGCCTAGTGTTTAGAGTGTAGAGGAGGTAGGTAGCCTAGTGGTTAGAGTGTAGAGGAGGCAGGTAGCCTAGTGGTTAGAGTGTAGAGGAGGCAGGTAGCCTAGTGGTTAGAGTGTAGAGGAGGCAGGTAACCTAGTGGTTAGAGTGTAGAGGAGGCAGGTAGACTAGTGGTTAGAGTGTAGAGGAGGCAGGTAGTCTAGTGGTTAGAGTGTAGAGGAGGCAGGTAGCCTAGTGGTTAGAGTGTAGGGGCGGCAGGTAGCCTAGTGGTTAGAGTGTAGAGGTGGCAGGTAGCCTAGTGGATAGAGTGTAGAGGTGGCAGGTAGCCTAGTGGTTAGAGTGTAGAGGTGGCAGGTAGCCTAGTGGATAGAGTGTAGAGGTGGCAGGTAGCCTAGTGGTTAGAGTGTAGAGGAGGCAGGTAGCCTAGTGGTTAGAGTGCAGAGGAGGCAGGTAGCCTAGTGGTTAGAGTGTAGAGGAGGCAGGTAGCCTAGTGGTTAGAGTGTAGAGGAGGCAGGTAGTCTAGTGGTTAGAGTGTAGAGGAGGCAGGTAGCCTAGTGGTTAGAGTGTAGAGGAGGCAGGTAGCCTAGTGGTTAGAGTGTAGAGGTGGCAGGTAGCCTAGTGTTTAGAGTGTAGAGGAGGTAGGTAGCCTAGTGGTTAGAGTGTAGAGGAGGCAGGTAGCCTAGTGGTTAGAGTGTAGAGGAGGCAGGTAGCCTAGTGGTTAGAGTGTAGAGGAGGCAGGTAACCTAGTGGTTAGAGTGTAGAGGAGGCAGGTAGACTAGTGGTTAGAGTGTAGAGGAGGCAGGTAGTCTAGTGGTTAGAGTGTAGAGGAGGCAGGTAGCCTAGTGGTTAGAGTGTAGGGGCGGCAGGTAGCCTAGTGGTTAGAGTGTAGAGGTGGCAGGTAGCCTAGTGGATAGAGTGTAGAGGTGGCAGGTAGCCTAGTGGTTAGAGTGTAGAGGAGGCAGGTAGCCTAGTGGTTAGAGTGTAGAGGAGGCAGGTAGACTAGTGGTTAGAGTGTAGAGGAGGCAGGTAGCCTAGTGGTTAGAGTGTAGAGGAGGCAGGTAACCTAGTGGTTAGAGTGTAGAGGAGGCAGGTAGTCTAGTGGTTAGAGTGTAGAGGAGGCAGGTAGTCTAGTGGTTAGAGTGTAGAGGAGGCAGGTAGACTAGTGGTTAGAGTGTAGAGGAGGCAGGTAGCCTAGTGGTTAGAGTGTAGAGAAGGCAGGTAACCTAGTGGTTAGAGTGTAGAGGAGGCAGGTAGTCTAGTGGTTAGAGTGTAGAGGAGGCAGGGAGTCTAGTGGTTAGAGTGTAGAGGAGGTAGGTAGTCTAGTGGTTAGAGTGTAGAGGTGGCAGGTAGTCTAGTGGTTAGAGTGTAGAGGAGGTAGGTAGTCTAGTGGTTAGAGTGTAGAGGAGGCAGGTAGCCTAGTGGTTAGAGTGTAGAGGAGGCAGGTAGTCTAGTGGTTAGAGTGTAGAGGAGGCAGGTAGTCTAGTGGTTAGAGTGTAGAGGAGGCAGGTAGCCTAGTGGTTAGAGTGTAGAGGAGGCAGGTAGTCTAGTGGTTAGAGTGTAGAGGAGGTAGGTAGTCTAGTGGTTAGAGTGTAGAGGAGGCAGGTAGCCTAGTGGTTAGAGTGTAGAGGAGGCAGGTAGCCTAGTGGTTAGAGTGTAGAGGAGGCAGGTAGCCTAGTGGTTAGAGTGTAGAGGAGGCAGGTAGCCTAGTGGTTAGAGTGTAAAGGAGGCAGGTAGCCTAGTGGTTAGAGTGTAGAGGCGGCAGGTACCCTAGTGGTTCGAGTGAACTACCTGTTCCTAGGCCAGTTAACCACCTGTTCCTAGACCAGTTAATCCACTGTTCCTAGACCAGTTAACCCACTGTTCCTAGACCAGTTAACCCACTGTTCCTAGACCAGTTAACCACCTGTTCCTAGACCAGTTAACCCACTGTTCCTAGACCAGTTAACCACCTGTTCCTAGACCAGTTAACCACTGGTTCCTAGACCAGTTAACCACCTGTTCCTAGACCAGTTAACCCACTGTTCCTAGACCAGTTAACCACCTGTTCCTGGACCAGCTAACCCACTGTTCCTAGACCAGTTAACCCACTAGACCAGTTAACCCACTGTTCCTAGACCAGTTAACCACCTGTTCCTAGACCAGTTAACCCACTAGACCAGTTAACCCACTTTTCCTAGACCAGTTAACCACCTGTTCCTAGACCAGTTAACCACCTGTTCCTAGACCAGTTAACCCACTGTTCCTAGACCAGTTAACCCACTGTTCCTAGACCAGTTTAACCACCTGTTCCTAGACCAGTTAACCACCTGTTCCTAGACCAGTTAACCCACTAGACCAGTTAAACCACTGTTCCTAGACCAGTTTAACCACCTGTTCCTAGACCAGTTAACCACCTGTTCCTAGACCAGTTAACCACCTGTTCCTAGACCAGTTAACCACCTGTTCCTAGACCAGTTAACCCACTAGACCAGTTAAACCACTGTTCCTAGACCAGTTAACCACCTGTTCCTAGACCAGTTAACCCACTAGACCAGTTAAACCACTGTTCCTAGACCAGTTAACCACCTGTTCCTAGGCCGTAATTGTAAATTATAATTTTTTCCTTACCTGACTTGTCAAGTTAAATGAAAAAAATAACAACAGCGATAATTGTTCAGCACCATGGACAGCGACCATTCACCCAGTAGATATGGGAGTTCATCAAAATTGGATTTGTTTTCGAACGCTTTGTGGATCTGTGTAATCTGAGGGAAATATGTCTCTCTAATATGGTCATACATTTGGCAGGAGGTTAGGAAGTGCAGCTCAGTTTCCACCTCATTTTGTGGGCAGTGAGCACATAGCCTGTCTTCTCTTGAGAGCCATGTCTGCCTACGGCGGCCTTTCTCAACAGCAAGGCTATGCTCACTGAGTCTGTACATAGTCAAAGCTTTCCTTAATGTTTGGGTCAGTCACAGTGGACTCTCTCGCTCTTTTTTTTTATCTCTCTCTCTCTCTCTCTCTCTCTATTCCTCTCTCTCATACACTTGCGTACACCGGTACGCAGCGGCAGGAAAAACCCAGTGACGTTTCTCGTGCTCATTATTCTCATCAAAAAGATGTTCCCTTTTCTCTCTCTGACGCGCGCGAACACCGGACGTCTGACGCCACCCGGGTCTCTTATTAAAAGTCACCCGGAGGGACGATCTCAGCACGTAGCTCTTAGTCGATCATTACTTAGTTTTCAAGCAGGGTACCGGAGGATAACGCACTGGCCAGTGTCTGTCTGTACACCAGCTCGTTGAGAAGCGGCTTTCACCTCAAGTGTCGGGTAAAAAAGACATTTCAGGTAACTTGTCTATTTTCTCATGTTGTTGTTGTTGTTTCTGAAGACATGTTAGACCATGTAAAGGAATCTCTACATCATTGTAAAGTAAATCAGTCTATATCATTATACATGTGTTTTACCATTGCTCCAGATACAGTCTATATCATCATTGTCCGATTTGAGGAGGATTGTGTTTAAAAAGGACACATTTGATATTTTAAATACAAAAGATGTTTGTAGTGATATTGCAACTCTCCCATCAGAAGAGGAAGTCCGTTTAACGCCTCAACAGCTCCACGGACTGTCTGACGGTTGTGCGTAATGGGCTTTTTTACGCACATACATAGAGACTGTGGAAACTAGTCGGGGATTTAAAAAATGAAGACTTTTGTCTTATTTCTGATGTTCTAAAATAGTAACATAATAAATCTAACGAAAATATAATTACAACTATAATGTTTGGTCTTTATTTGGTCTTTTAGTCTATTTCATCCATCCCTTCACTGCCACTACAATGTTCACTCTCTCTCCGCGCGCCCCATCCACGCAGGTCTCAATGCCACCCGGTTTCTAGCGAAGACACGCGGCTCAACTCGAGCTAAAAAACAAGACAAGATGACCGGTATCCACGTGGAGGGACTGGCGGCGATCGCCCTCTTCTACGTTCTGATCCTTGCGGTGGGGATCTGGGCAGCGTGGAAGAACAAACACGCCGGGGAGGCGGAGGGCACAGACCGCAGTGAAACCATCATGGTTGGTGGGAGGGACATTGGTTTATTTGTTGGTGGTTTTACCATGACCGGTGAGTTTCATTGTGTGAATGATCGAGAGTCGATGTTCTCTTTGTAAGTTGATTTATAAATAAAGGTGATTCTGAAAGTTTACTAACAGACTGTTGTAGGACTATACCCCCTTTTTTTAAAATGTTTTACTTGATTAATATAAAAAACCGGTTGTAAAAAATGAATAGGCTACTTCAATTTGATAACTCGTGCTCGATGGTTAGGGGAAAGGCTTTTAACTAAAGACACTAACTAACATGTTGAATTGCAACTTTGAACAGCTTTACTTTACATATTTTATTTATCATAGTTTACAGATTTTTAAAAAATAAATTATTTCGTGAAGAAACTAATAATCAGACCATTTTCAAGCATAATTCTTATGCGCGGAATGTTGTCACCTTGTCGTTTGGATTGACACGCATCAGGTAAATCATGATTTGACTCTGTGAATTACTGTAGGCTGAACATTTATGTTT
The DNA here is from genome assembly GCF_045791955.1 of Oncorhynchus clarkii lewisi. Classification (NCBI taxonomy): domain Eukaryota; kingdom Metazoa; phylum Chordata; class Actinopteri; order Salmoniformes; family Salmonidae; genus Oncorhynchus; species Oncorhynchus clarkii. Next base: position 192,552 of record NW_027260937.1, read on the forward strand.
AGTTGTTGTCATTGCAGCGACCTGGGTTGGTGGCGGATACATCAACGGAACGGCGGAATACGTCTATCTTCCTGGGTACGGCTTGGCTTGGGCACAAGCGCCTTTTGGATATGCGCTAAGTCTAGTCGTAGGTGAGTCATCTCATTAATAATAAACAGTGCGTTCGGGAAGTATTCAGACCCCTTGAATTTTTCCCAAATTCTGTTACCTTACAGCCTTATTCTAAAATGGATTAAATTGTGAGGGCTCTGGCTGGGCAACTCGAGGACATTGAGACTTGTCCCGAAGCCGCTCCTGCGTTGTCTTGGCTGTGTGCTTTGGGTTGTTGTCCTGTTGGAAGGTGAACCTTCGCCCCGGTCTGAGGTCCTAAGCGCTCTGGAGCAGGTTTTCATCAAGGATCTCTGTACTTTGCTCCGTTCATCTTTGCCTCGATCCTGACTAGTCTCCCAGTCCCTGCCTCTGAAAACCATCCCCCCAGCATTATGCTGCCACCACCATGCTTCACCGTAGGGATGGTGCCAGGTTTCCTCCAGACCAGCTTGGCATTCAGGCCAAAGAGTTCAATCTTGGTTTCATCAGACCAGAGAATCTTGTTTCTCATGGTCTGAGAGTCCTTTAGGGGCCTTTTGACAAACTCCAAGCGGGCTGTCATGTGCCTTTTACTGAGGAGTGGCTTCTATCTGGCCACTCCACCATAAAGGCCTGATTGGTGGAGTGCTGCAGAGATGGTTGGCCTTCTGGAAGGTTCTCCCATCCCCACAGAGGAACTCTGGAACTCTGTCAGAGTGGCCATCAGGTTCTTGGTCACCTCCCTGACCAATGACCTTCTCCCCTGATTGCTCAGTTTGTCCGGGCGGCCAGCTCTAGGAAGAGTCTTGGTGGATCCAAACTTCTTCCATTTAAGAATGATGGAGGCCACTGTGTTCTTGGGGACCTTCAATGCTGCAGACATTTTTTGGTATCCTTCCCCATATCTGTGCCTCGACACAATCCTGTCTCTGAGCTCTAACGACAATTTCTTAAACTTCATGGCTTGGTTTTTGCTCTGACATGCGAAGTCAACTGTAGGACCTTATACAGACAGGTGTGTGCCTTTCCAAATCATGTCCAATCAATTGAATTTACGACAGGTGGACTCCATTCAAGTTGTAGAAACATCTCAAGGATGATCAATGGAAACAGGATGCACCTGAGCTCAACATAGTCTCATAGCAAAAGGTCTGAATACTTATGTAAATAAGGTATTTCTGTTTTTTATTTTTAATACATTTGCAAACAGTTCCAAAAAATGGTTTTCGCTTTGTCATTATTGGGTATTGTGATGTCATTATGGGGTATTGTGATGTCATCATGGGGTATTGTGATGTCATTATGGGGTATTGTGATGTCATCATGGGGTATTGTGATGTCATTATGGGGTATTGTGCATAGATTGATGAGGGTAATAAAAAAAAAATCAATTTTAGAACAAGGCTGTAATGTAACAAAATGTGGAAAAAGTCAAGGGGTCTGAATACTTTCCAAATGCACCGTACAATAGACTACATATATATATATATATATAACTTAACCACGTAGACTTGTGAAACAATCCCAAATATACTTTACATTCCTCTGAAAATCCCCAATATCCTGTGCGTTTATTAAACCTGCCAACATGCTTGCCGTGTGCAGGAGGTCTGTTCTTCGCCAAGCCCATGCGCTCCAGAGGTTATGTCACCATGCTGGACCCTTTCCAGCAGAAGTATGGGAAGAGGATGGGTGGTCTGCTCTTCATACCTGCTCTAATGGGAGAGATCTTCTGGTCGGCGGCCATTTTATCTGCTCTGGGTAAGTTATTATGAATGATATTACAGCACAGTGGTGATCTCTGTCTGTGTTGTTACTATCTCTGACCAGGTCTGTCTGTTCCTCTAGGAGCCACGCTGAGTGTGATCATAGACATAAACATCAAGATGTCTGTGGTGATCTCAGCCTGTATTGCGATCTTCTACACGTTAGTCGGAGGTCTGTATTCTGTAGCCTACACCGACGTGGTGCAACTCTTCTGTATCTTCCTGGGACTGGTGAGACACTCGGCCCGGACCACTTATTTCAGCTGGACTTCATTTGGCTAGGGAGTTTGTACTTTTGGGACCATTCTGTTGGGTTCCATTGCAGCTGAAACATTTGAAAGGATTTGAGAAGGAATAGGCACAACTCTTACTATTAAAAACATGATTCTATATATCTACAACTATTAAAAACATGATTCTATATATCTACAACTATTAAAAACATGGTTCTATATTTCTACAACTATTAAAAACATGATTCTATGTTTCTACAACTATTAAAAACATGATTCTATATTTCTACAACTATTAAAAACATGATTCGATATTTCTACAACTATTAAAAACATGATTTGATATTTCTACAACTATTAAAAACATGATTCTATATTTCTACAACTATTAAAAACATGATTCGATATTTCTACAACAATTAAAAACATGATTCTATATTTCTACAACTATTAAAAACATGATTCGATATTTCTACAACTATTAAAAACATGATTCGATATTTCTACAACTATTAAAAACATGATTCTATATTTCTACAACTATTAAAAACATGATTCTATACTTCTACAACTATTTAAAACGTGACATTCCGGCTGTAGCAGTGTGTGTTTGACCCAGGGTTGATGTTGTCTCTGCCTCTGTGTCAGTGGGTTTCAGTACCGTTCGCTCTGAGCAACGCAGCGGTGTCTGACATCAAGATCAGTGCAGTGAAGGAGATCTACCAAGCTCCCTGGAAGGGAAACATCAAGAGAGAAGACGCCTGGGTCTGGATAGACAACTTCTGTCTGCTGGTACGTACAGTACTGGATAGGACTGGTTCTGGATAGGACTGGGTCTGGATAGGACTGGGTCTGGTTCTGGATAGGACTGGGTCTGGTTAGGACTGGTTCTGGATAGGACTGGGTCTGGATAGGACTGGTTCTGGATAGGACTGGGTCTGGATAGACAACTTCTGTCTGCTGGTACGTACAGTACTGGATAGGACTGGGTCTGGAAAGGACTGGGTCTGGTTATGGATAGAACTGGGTCAGGATAGGACTGGGTCTGGATAAGACTGGTTCTGTCTGCTGGTACGTGCAGTACTGGATAGGACTGGTTCTGGAAAGGACTGGGTCTGGATAGGACTGGTTCTGGATAGGACTGGGTCTGGATAGGACTGGGTCTGGATAGGACTGGTTCTGGATAGGACTGGGTCTGGATAGAACTGGGTCAGGATAGGACTGGGTCTGGATAAGACTGGTTCTGTCTGCTGGTACGTGCAGTACTGGATAGGACTGGTTCTGGATAGGACTGGGTCTGGATAGGACTGGTTCTGGATAGGACTGGGTCTGGATAGGACTGGGTCTGGATAGGACTGGTTCTGGATAGGACTGGGTCTGGATAGAACTGGGTCAGGATAGGACTGGGTCTGGATAAGACTGGTTCTGTCTGCTGGTACGTGCAGTACTGGATAGGACTGGTTCTGGATAGGACTGGGTTCTGGATAGGACTGGTTCTGGATAGGACTGGGTCTGGATAGGACTGGTTCTGGATAGGACTGGGTCTGGATAGAACTGGGTCAGGATAGGACTGGGTCTGGATAAGACTGGTTCTGTCTGCTGGTACGTGCAGTACTGGATAGGACTGGTTCTGGATAGGACTGGGTCTGGATAGGACTGGTTCTGGATAGGACTGGTTCTGGATAGGACTGGTTCTGGATAGGACTGGGTCTGGATAGAACTGGGTCAGGATAGGACTGGGTCTGGATAAGACTGGTTCTGTCTGCTGGTACGTGCAGTACTGGATAGGACTGGTTCTGGATAGGACAGGGTCTGGATAGGACTGGGTCTGGTTCTGGATAGGACTGGGTCTGGATAGGACTGGTTCTGGATAAGACTGGTTCTGATACTCCAGCAGACAGAATATTTACTGTTTAAGGAGTAGTGATTATGTTCTGATTGCAATGATACTTACTGTTGAATTCACTATCTCCTCTTTCCATTCTAGATGAATTCACTATCTCCTCTTTCCATTCTAGATGAATTCACTATCTCCTCTTTCCATTCTAGATGAATTCACTATCTTCTCTCTGTAATCTAAATGAATTCTCTATCTCCTCTTTCCATTCTAGATTAATTCACTATCTCCCCTTTCTATTCTAGATGAATTCACTATCTCCTCTCTGTAATCTAAATGAATTCTGTATCTCCTCTTTCCATTCTAGATGAATTCACTATCTCCTCTCTGTGTTCTAGATGTTGGGGGGGATTCCCTGGCAGGTATATTTTCAACGGGTTCTCTCTGCCTCTTCAGCTACGTACGCCCAGGTGCTCTCGTTCATTGCCGCTGCAGGGTGCCTGGTCATGGCCGTGCCCTCAGTAATGATCGGGGCTATAGGGGCCTCCACAGGTGAGACACACACACACACACACACACACACACACACACACAGGGTGCCTGGTCATGGCCGTGCCCTCAGTAATGATCGGGGCTATAGGGGCCTCCACAGGTGAGACACACACACACACACACCTGGGGTACAGTTCCTTTATGTATGAGCGGTTCTAACTAGGACATGTCGTTCTGTCGTGTTGGTTGATCTACAGTTGTTAGTTGTTTTCCTAACATTCCCAAACATCTGATTGAGAGTTCCTCATCTGGTAGCCTAATGATGACACATATTCCAGAGGTATGTCCCCCTGCTGGGCGTTGGGGGGGAGGGGGTCCGGGGGACACCTCAGGGTGTAACCATGTTCCCCTCAGATCTCTGGAAAGCTCCTAAAAAACATCAGCAGCTGGTCCCTTCATCCATTATGGAGGATCGTTCTCAACCTCTCTCTCTCTCTCTCCCTCTCTCTCTCTCTCTCTCTCCCTCTCTCTCTGTCTCTCTCTCTCTCTCTCTCTCTCTCTCTCTCTCTCCCCCTCCCTCTCTCTCTCTCTCCCCCTCCCTCTCTCTCTCGCTCTCTCTCCCCCTCCCTCTCTCTCTCTCCCTCTCTCTCTCTCGCTCTCTCTCCCCCTCCCTCTCTCTCTCTCCCTCTCTCTCTCTCGCTCTCTCTCCCCCCCCCTCCCTCTCTCTCTCTCTCTGCATCTCTCCGTTTACTACTGTGAACTTTGTAAATATTACATCTGAGGAGAAGCAGAAGGGACTGAATTAGTTTTGATCTCCAGGTTTTAACTCCAGAATCAAAGTCCTGCTGAATCACTGTCTGTACACTCAGTCAGGAATGGGAGGTGAAATGCTACGTTAAGGGGTGATATATAGTTACAGTAGGACTACGTGAGGTGAAATGCTACGTTAAGGGGTGATATATAGTTACAGTAGGACTACGTGAGGTGAAATGCTACGTTAAGGGGTGATATATAGTTACAGTAGGACTACGTGAGGTGAAATGCTACGTTAAGGGGTGATATATAGTTACAGTAGGACTACGTGAGGTGAAATGCTACGTTAAGGGGCGATATATAGTTACAGTAGGACTACGTGAGGTGAAATGCTACGTTAAGGGGTGATATATAGTTACAGTAGGACTACGTGAGGTGAAATGCTACGTTAAGGGGTGATATATAGTTACAGTAGGACTACGTGAGGTGAAATGCTACGTTAAGGGGTGATATATAGTTACAGTAGGACTACGTGAGGTGAAATGCTACGTTAAGGGGTGATATATAGTTACAGTAGGACTACGTACGTTAAGGGTTGATATATAGTTACAGTAGGACTACGGGAGGTGAAATGCTACGTTAAGAGGTGATATATAGTTACAGTAGGACTACGTCCAGTGATGGGAGGTGAAATGCTACGTTAAGGGGTGATATATAGTTACAGTAGGACTACGGGAGGTGAAATGCTACAGTAGGACTTAAGGGGTGATATATAGTTACAGTAGGACTACGTCCAGTGATGGGAGGTGAAATGCTACGTTAAGGGGTGATATATAGTTACAGTAGGACTACGGGAGGTGAAATGCTACGTTAAGGGGCGATATATAGTTACAGTAGGACTACGTCCAGTGACGGGAGGTGAAATGCTACGTTAAGGGATGATATATAGTTACAGTAGGACTACGTGAGGTGAAATGCTACGTTAAGGGGTGATATATAGTTACAGTAGGACTACGTCCAGTGACGGGAGGTGAAATGCTACGTTAAGGGATGATATATAGTTACAGTAGGACTACGTCCAGTGACGGGAGGTGAAATGCTACGTTAAGGGATGATATATAGTTACAGTAGGACTACGTGATGTGAAATGCTACGTTAAGGGGTGATATATAGTTACAGTAGGACTACGTGAGGTGAAATGCTACGTTAAGGGGTGATATATAGTTACAGTAGGACTACGTGAGGTGAAATGCTACGTTAAGGGGTGATATATAGTTACAGTAAGACTACGTGATGTGAAATGCTACGTTAAGGGGTGATATATAGTTACAGTAGGACTACGTGAGGTGAAATGCTACGTTAAGGGGTGATATATAGTTACAGTAGGACTACGTCCAGTGACGGGAGGTGAAATGCTACGTTAAGGGATGATATATAGTTACAGTAGGACTACGTGAGGTGAAATGCTACGTTAAGGGGTGATATATAGTTACAGTAGGACTACGTGAGGTAAAATGCTACGTTAAGAGGTGATATATAGTTACAGTAGGACTACGTGAGGTGAAATGCTACGTTAAGGGGTGATATATAGTTACAGTAGGACTACGTGAGGTGAAATGCTACGTTAAGGGGTGATATATAGTTACAGTAGGACTACGTGAGGTGAAATGCTACGTTAAGGGGTGATATATAGTTACAGTAGGACTACGTCCAGTGACGGGAGGTGAAATGCTACGTTAAGGGGTGATATATAGTTACAGTAGGACTACGTCCAGTGATGGGAGGTGAAATGATACGTTAAGGGGTGATATATAGTTACAGTAGGACTACGTCCAGTGACGGGAGGTGAAATGCTACGTTAAGGGGTGAGACATAGTTACAGTAGAACAGACAATCTGACATGACTGTTTATCATCATCTATAAAGCTGCAGTAGGGTTGTTCTGTTATGGAGGTTCCACATTGGTCTTTCTAACCTGACACACGAGTTCTTAGACACGGTTGTAGTTCTTTAGTGGGTTCCTTTGACCACTGTTCTTCCACAGTTGTAGTTCTTTAGTGGGTTCCTTTGACCACTGTTCTTCCACAGTTGTAGTTCTTTAGTGGGTTCCTTTGACTTCTCTTCTTCCACAGTTGTAGTTCTTTAGTGGGTTCCTTTGACTGCTCTTCTACCACAGTTGTAGTTCTTTAGTGGGTTCCTTTGACTGCTCTTCTTCCACAGTTGTAGTTCTTTAGTTCTTTAGTGGGTTCCTTTGACTGCTCTTCTTCCACGGTTGTAGTTCTTTAGTGGGTTCCTTTGACCACTCTTCTTCCACAGTTGTAGTTCTTTAGTAGGTTCCTTTGACCGCTCTTCTTCCACAGTTGTAGTTCTTTAGTAGGTTCCTTTGACCACTCTTCTTCCACAGTTGTAGTTCTTTAGTAGGTTCCTTTGACCACTCTTCTTCCACAGTTGTAGTTCTTTAGTAGGTTCCTTTGACCTCTCTTCTTCCACAGTTGTAGTTCTTTAGTGGGTTCCTTTGACCGCTGTTCTTCCACAGTTGTAGTTCTTTAGTAGGTTCCTTTGACCACTCTTCTTCCACAGTTGTAGTTCTTTAGTGGGTTCCTTTGACCGCTGTTCTTCCACAGTTGTAGTTCTTTAGTAGATTCCTTTGACCGCTCTTCTTCCACAGTTGTAGTTCTTTAGTGGGTTCCTTTGACCACTCTTCTTCCACAGTTGTAGTTCTTTAGTAGGTTCCTTTGACCGCTCTTCTTCCACAGTTGTAGTTCTTTAGTAGGTTCCTTTGACCACTCTTCTCCCACAGTTGTAGTTCTTTAGTGGGTTCCTTTGACCGCTGTTCTTCCACAGTTGTAGTTCTTTAGTAGGTTCCTTTGACTGCTCTTCTCCCACAGTTGTAGTTCTTTAGTGGGTTCCTTTGACCACTCTTCTTCCACAGTTGTAGTTCTTTAGTGGGTTCATTTGACCACTCTTCTTCCACAGTTGTAGTTCTTTAGTAGACCACTCTTTTCACAGTTGTAGTTCTTTAGTTGGTTCCACTCTTCTTCCACAGTTGTAGTTCTTTAGTTGGTTCCTTTGACCGCTGTTCTTCCACAGTTGTAGTTCTTCAGTAGGTTCCTTAGTTTGACCACTGTCTACGTTCTAAGTTCTTGGTTCTGGGTTCTTGACTGTTGTGTGTACTGTTCCTCATGTTCCTCAGACTAGAACCAGAGAAAGGCAGTCCTTTAGATTCAGCTGTGGTTCCAGGTTCTAAATGATATGTTGTGTTCCTGGTGTTCCTCAGACTGGAACCAGAGAAAGGCAGTCCTTTAGACTCAGCTGTGGTTCCAGGTTCCAAACGATATGTTGTGTTCCTGGTGTTCCTCAGACTAGAACCAGAGAAAGGCAGTCCTTTAGATTCAGCTGTGGTTCCAGGTTCTAAATGATATGTTGTGTTCCTGGTGTTCCTCAGACTAGAACCAGAGAAAGGCAGTCCTTTAGATTCAGCTGTGGTTCCAGGTTCTAAATGATATGTTGTGTTCCTGGTGTTCCTCAGACTGGAACCAGAGAAAGGCAGTCCTTTAGACTCAGCTGTGGTTCCAGGTTCTAAATGATATGTTGTGTTCCTGGTGTTCCTCAGACTGGAACCAGACGGCATATGGACCTGTACCTCCCAAGGAGAGGGACCAGGCAGACATGATATTACCCATAGTCCTCCAGTACCTCTGTCCTCCCTTCGTCTCCTTCTTCGGCCTGGGGGCGGTCTCTGCTGCCGTGATGTCATCTGCCGACTCCTCCATCCTGTCAGCTAGCTCCATGTTCGCTCGGAACATCTACCAGCTGGCTTTTCGCCAATCGGTGAGTTGGGAAGAGGGGCGGGACTAAAAAAAACACCACTTACTACATCCTGTTCACAAAACATCTGAACATCATAGGAGCAGTTGAGCCACTGTTCTCGGTGTTGTTGTGTGTGTATAACGTTGTACCCCCCCTTCCCCCCAGGCATCGGACACCGAGATCGTGTGGGTGATGCGTGTCACCATCTTTGTGTTCGGCGGCCTGGCCACGGCGATGGCGTTGCTAACGGGGACGGTGTACGGACTGTGGTACCTGAGCTCCGACCTGGTCTACGTTATCATCTTCCCTCAGCTCATCTCCGTTCTCTTCGTCAAGGGAACCAACACGTATGGTTCCGTTGCTGCTTACGTCTTTGGTCTGATCCTGAGGATCGGAGGAGGGGAACCTTACCTCTCACTACCCCCCTTCATCTACTACCCAGGCTGGCAGATAGAGGACCGGATCCATCATCTGACCGGAGAGGTGGAACACATCGTGGTGCAGAAGTTCCCGTTTAAGACCGTCTCCATGTTGGCCTCCTTCCTGGGCAACGTGGCTTTCTCCTACCTGGCCAAGTATCTGTTTGAGAGCGGCAAGTTGTTGCCCAAGTATGACTTCCTGGACGCGGTGTTGGCCCAGCACAGCATAGAGAACATGGACAAGACCACGTTGGTCAACCGTAACACCATCGTGCTGTCTGAGATGGCGCCTGTCAAACCACGGCTCAGCGTTCAACTGGCGGCTACGTTCACCCGCAGAGACACTCTGGCTGAGGAGGACTCGAGTCCCGAAGACAGCCCAAACCACGAGACCCTGGACTAAACCCCGGGCCTTGAACCCCGGAACGTAAAGAGACTAAAGAGAGGACTGAAATGACAAAGACTGAAATACACATTTTGACTCGTTTGCTATTCAACCACTTTAATTTGATCCCCATCACGGCCAGGTGAGTTATGGAGATGGAACAGAATAGATGACATAGAGATAATCCCATCTATCGGGGTGGCAGGGTAGCCTAGTGCTTAGAGCGTTGGACTAGTAAACGAAAGGTTGCAAGATCGGATCCCCCGAGCTGATAAGGTAAAAAAATCTGTTGTTCTGCCCCCTGAACCAGGCAGTTGAACCCACTGTCCCCCGGTAGGCCGTCATTGTAAATAAGAATTTGTTCATAAAGCTGACTTGCCTCGTTTAATAAAGGTTAAAATAAAAGGACATTATGAAGATGGGACAGAATAGATGTCACGGAGATAAGAGGACATCATTGGCGCAGTGTCCTTGACATAAGAGACCAGGCTAATGTTGCTGCTGAATGTGTGTCACCAGTGGAGAATGGACCGCCATGTTGGGTGGGTGATAAAGCAGTAATCCTATTGGACATGAACAGAGACATCAGAAACATCTCTAATCAAATAAGCAGACGGACAATAATTGATCAATCATCAAATCTGATTTTTGGATATTATTTTGTGACATGGCATATTCCTGTGTTCAATACACTGTACTGTTGTATACTGGTTCAGGATGATGGACGAGGGAAATCAGGATGATGGACGAGGGAAATCAAGATGATGGACGAGGGAAATCAGGATGATGGACGAGGGAAATCAGGATGATGGACGAGGGAAATCAGGATGATGGACGAGGGAAATCAGGATGATGGACGAGGGAAATCAGGATGATGGACGAGAGAAATCAGGATGATGGACGAGGGAAATAAGGATGATGGACGAGGGAAATCAGGATGATGGACGAGGGAAATCAGGATGATGGACGAGGGAAATCAGGATGATGGACAAGGGAAATCAGGATGATGGACAAAGGGAAATCAGGATGATGGACGAGGGAAATCAGGATGATGGACAAGGGAAATCAGGATGATGGACAAGGGAAATCAGGATGATGGACAAGGGAAATCAGGATGATGGACAAGGGAAATCCCTCCCTCCCTCCCTCTCTCCCTCCCTCCCTCCCTCCCTCCCTCCCTCCCTCCCTCCCTCCCTCCCTCCCTCCCTCCCTCCCTCCCTCCCTCCCTCCCTCCCCTACCATGAGACTGGAAAAGACAAAACAGTTGAGATTGATATCATTTTAAAAGTTTACCAACAGTTTTGTCAAACTACTTAATAATTCCAACAACCACAAAACGACGTCAGGCACAACACAAACCCGTCAGATGATGGAACGGAGGGTCTTCAGCTATAACATCTGGGAATATGGAGAAAAAAATAAATACACACTTGACATTAAAGGTTTAAAAGAAGTAGTTTGACAACCCTGTTTGTAAGCTTTTAAATGATATCAAACTCATACAATGAATATTTTCCAGTGTTGAAGATATACATGTCTCATGGTCGGGTGGGGAACAACAAAACGGTTGAACTTTTTCAGCACCTCCATCTCCTGCTATCCCCCCCCCCCCCCACCCCATCCCCCCCCCCCCCCCCCCCCCCCCCCTATTCTGTGGGTTCCAGTCCGAAATGTATGCATACATTTGTTGTCAACAGCATTGTACAGTGTTTTGTGTGGCGTGTATATCTGTATATAATATATAATAATAATATGTGTTTGTATATAATATATAATAATAATATGTGTTTGTATATAATATATAATAATAATATGTGTTTGTATATAATATATAATAATAATATGTATATCTGTATATAATATATAATAATAATGTGTGTTTGTATATAATATAGAATAATAATATGTGTTTGTATATAATATATAATAATAATATGTGTTTGTATATAATATAGAATAATAATATGTGTTTGTATATAATATATAATAATAATATGTGTTTGTATATAATATATAATAATAATATGTGTTTGTATATAATATAATAGTAATAATATGTGTTTGTATATAATATATAATAATAATATGTGTTTGTATATAATATAATAGTAATAATATGTGTTTGTATATAATATATAATAATAATATGTGTTTGTATATAATATAATAGTAATAATATGTGTTTGTATATAATATATAATAATAATATGTGTTTGTATATAATATAATAGTAATAATATGTGTTTGTATATAATATAATAGTAATAATATGTGTTTGTATATAATATATAATAATAATATGTGTTTGTATATAATATATAATAATAATATGTGTTTGTATATAATATAATAGTAATAATATGTGTTTGTATATAATATATAATAATAATATGTGTTTGTATATAATATATAATAATAATATGTGTTTGTATATAATATATAATAATAATATGTGTTTGTATATAATATATAATAATAATATGTGTTTGTATATAATGTGAAGAAATACGTTTTAGACAGACGATGCTGGTAAGAGTTATATATCAGAGACCCCTTACTAAATCTTACTAAATCTTACTAAATCTTACTACATCTTTATTTATTTTTGATGTCTTAAAAAGAAACAACGCTGAAATGGAATAAATTATATTATTTAAACAAGTTCATGTCTAATGTTTTAGTTGTTGAGCTGTCGTTATAGAAAACAGTCCTATATCAACATGTTCTCATGGGGAATGTGGATTTTCAGGGCGACACATGGTACAGTTTAGTGTATCTGCATACAGTAGTTTATCATCAGGCCTTGGGGGATTTTTAAATGTTCCTGTTGTTGCTGTTTGTCGTTTTCCCCGTCTGACATCACAATGAACCCTCCCAGCCTCCCAATCACAGCTCTCTGTTGCTCTTCTCTCTCAGGGAGATGTTTTAAAATGGGAGAGAGAGAGAGAGAGAGACCGTCTGACATCACAATGAACCCTCCCAGCCTCCCAACCACAGCTCTCTGTTGCTCTTCTCTCTCAGGGAGATGTTTTAAAATGGGAGAGAGAGAGAGAGACCGTCTGACATCACAATGAACCCTCCCAGCCTCCCAACCACAGCTCTCTGTTGCTCTTCTCTCTCAGGGAGATGTTTTAAAATGGGAGAGAGAGAGAGAGAGAGAGACCGTCTGACATCACAATGAACCCTCCCAGCCTCCCAACCACAGCTCTTTGTTGCTCTTCGCTCTCAGGGAGATGTTTTAAAATGGCGGCCGAAAGAGAGAGAGAGAAGACTCTCTAATGGTTACCTTCCTGTTAACTATAGTCTAGTCCTGTCACTGAGGAGAGAGAGAAGACTCTCTAATGGTTACCCTCCTGTTAACTATAGTCTAGTCCTGTCACTGAGGGGAGAGAGAAGACTAATGGTTACCCTCCTGTTAACTATAGTCTAGTCCTGTCACTGAGGAGAGAGAGAAGACTCTCTATTGGTAGGGGACTCTGGAAACCAGCATCGATTGGTAGGGCGGCTCAGGAAGCCAGCATCGATTGGTAGGCGACTCTGATAGCCAGCGTTGATTGGTAGCCGACTCTGATAGCCAGCGTTGATTGGTAAGCGACTCTGGAATCCAGCGTCGATTGGTAGAGGACTCTGATAGCCAGTGTCAATTGGTAGAGGACTCTGATAGCCAGCGTTGATTGGTAGGCGACTCTGATAGCCAGCATCGATTGGTATGCAACTCTGATAGCCGTGTCGATTGGTAGGGCAACTCTGATAGCTAGCTTCTGGTGTGCGGAGAGAAAGAGAACACGATCCGAAAACGTGACAAAAATTACAACGCTCGGCTTGCGTCTTTCTCCATCAGATAAAAGACCCTTGGTCTTAAAATAGATCCTGTTAGTTATATTACCTTAAGTGCTGCACTCGTCTGGTACGGAAGGGGGGGGGGTAGAGGAGTTGGGGGGAGGGGTTAATGTAGCCTGTTAGAGCCGTCGCCCCTGAGGGGATGACGCAAAGGCCCCACAAACACTCTCTTGTCCCAGCCAACCTCCCTTCTCCCCCCCCCCCACTGTGTCCTCCGCTGTGTCCTTGGGCTCCGGGACCCAGTCCCATAAAGACACGCCAGCCAGAGAGTCTCATTCACAAAGGAACAGCAGAGTGCACTCACCATAATTAACCATTATGACAGAGAAAAACTCTGCCAAAAGTCAATCCACTTATTCTCTAGTAGTGGGAATGGGGGGAAGGGGGAAGGGGAAAGGAGGAAGGGGGAAGGGGGGAATGGAGGAAGGGGGAATGAGGAAGGGGGAAGGAGGAAGGAGAGGGGTTCATGATGTCTGGCTTGGCTCTCCTTCCTTGATGTTGGAGGAAAAATAGAATTTGGACGCTACCAAAATACAGATTAATTCATGGATATTTTAAACTTGGACGTATTTAAAAGGTCCTTGTGACGTGTCGTTGATGTCTTGGACGTGTTTAAAAGGTCCTTGTGACGTGTCGCTGATGTCTTGGACGTATTTAAAAGGTCCTTGTGACGTGTCGCTGATGTCTTGGACGTATTTAAAAGGTCCTTGATGTCTTGGACGTATTTAAAAGGTCCTTGTGACGTGTCGCTGATGTCTTGGACGTATTTAAAAGGTCCTTGTGACGTGTCGCTGATGTCTTGGACGTATTTAAAAGGTCCTTGTGACGTGTCGTTGATGTCTTGGACGTATTTAAAAGGTCCTTGTGACGTGTCGTTGATGTCTTGGACGTGTTTAAAAGGTCCTTGTGACGTGTCGTTGATGTCTTTCAGACGAGGTTTAATGAAGCGTCGTAGTAGCCACCTCTTATAACCCCACCCACTTTAACAGGCTTAGCGTCGTAGTAGCCACCTCTTATAACCCCACCCACTTTCAGTAGCCACCTCTTATAACCCCACCCACTTTCTTATAACCCCACCAACTTACAGTAGCCACCTCTTATAACCCCACCCACTTTCTTATAACCCCACCCACTTACAGTAGCCACCTCTTATAACCCCACCCACTTTCTTATAACCACACCCACGTTCTTATAACCCCACCCACTTACAGGCTTAGCGTCGTAGTAGCCACCTCTTATAACCCCACCCACTTTCTTATAACCCCAACCACTTTCTTATAACCCCACCCACTTACAGGCTTAGCGTCGTAGTAGCCACCTCTTATAACCCCACCCACTAACCCCACCCACACAGTAGCCACCTCTTATAACCCCACGCACTTACAGTAGCCACCTCTTATAACCCCACTCACTTACAGTAGCCACCTCTTATAACCCCACCCACTTACAGTAGCCACCTCTTATAACCCCACCCACTTACAGTAGCCACCTCTTATAACCCCACCCACTTACAGTAGCCACCTCTTATAACCCCACCCACTTACAGTAGCCACCTCTTATAACCCCACCCACTTACAGTAGCCACCTCTTATAACCCCACCCACTTACAGTAGCCACCTCTTATAACCCCACCCACTTACAGTAGCCACCTCTTATAACCCCACCCACTTACAGTAGCCACCTCTTCCATGTGCTTTTCCAGACTATATTCAACTCACAAGGATGTGGAATAGAATGACTAGTTAACAGGTTTAGTTTCTACTATGGAGCTGTTCTCTAACTGTGATCTATAGGACTAGTTAACAGGTTGAGTTACTACTACAGAGCTGTTCTCTAACTGTGATCTATAGGACTAGTTAACAAGTTGAGTTACTACTAGTACAGAGCTGTTCTCTAACTGTGATCTATAGGACTAGTTAACAGGTTTAGTTTCTACTATGGAGCTGTTCTCTAACTGTGATCTATAGGACTAGTTAACAGGTTTAGTTTCTACTACTATGGAGCTGTTCTCTAACTGTGATCTATAGGACTAGTTAACAGGTTTAGTTTCTACTACAGAGCTGTTCTCTAACTGTGATCTATAGGACTAGTTATCAGGTTGAGTTTCTACTATGGAGCTGTTCTCTAACTGTGATCTATAGGACTAGTTAACAGGTTTAGTTTCTACTACAGAGCTGTTCTCTAACTGTGATCTATAGGACTAGTTAACAGGTTTAGTTTCTACTACAGAGCTGTTCTCTAACTGTGATCTATAGGACTAGTTAACAGGTTGAGTTTCTACTATGGAGCTGTTCTCTAACTGTGATCTATAGGACTAGTTAACAGGTTGAGTTACTACTAGTACAGAGCTGTTCTCTAACTGTGATCTATAGGACTAGTTAACAGGTTTAGTTTCTACTATGGAGCTGTTCTCTAACTGTGATCTATAGGACTAGTTAACGGGTTGAGTTACTACTAGTACAGAGCTGTTCTCTAACTGTGATCTATAGGACTAGTTAACAGGTTTAGTATCTACTACTACAGAGCTGTTCTCTAACTGTGATCTATAGGACTAGTTAACAGGTTTAGTATCTACTATGGAGCTGTTCTCTAACTGTGATCTATAGGACTAGTTAACAGGTTTAGTTTCTACTATGGAGCTGTTCTCTAACTGTGATCTATAGGACTAGTTAACAGGTTGAGTTACTACTAGTACAGAGCTGTTCTCTAACTGTGATCTATAGGACTAGTTAACAGGTTTAGTTTCTACTATGGAGCTGTTCTCTAACTGTGATCTATAGGACTAGTTAACAGGTTGAGTTACTACTAGTACAGAGCTGTTCTCTAACTGTGATCTATAGGACTAGTTAACAGGTTGAGTTACTACTAGTACAGAGCTGTTCTCTAACTGTGATCTATAGGACTATTTAACAGGTTGAGGTACTACTAGTACAGAGCTGTTCTCTAACTGTGATCTATAGGACTAGTTAACAGGTTTAGTATCTACTATGGAGCTGTTCTCTAACTGTGATCTATAGGACTAGTTAACAGGTTTAGTATCTACTACTACAGAGCTGTTCTCTAACTGTGATCTATAGGACTAGTTAACAGGTTTAGTTTCTACTACTACAGAGCTGTTCTCTACCTGTGATCTATATGACTAGTTAACAGGTTTAGTATCTACTATGGAGCTGTTCTCTAACTGTGATCTATAGGACTAGTTAACAGGTTGAGTTACTACTAGTACAGAGCTGTTCTCTAACTGTGATCTATAGGACTAGTTAACAGGTTTAGTATCTACTACTACAGAGCTGTTCTCTAACTGTGATCTATAGAACTAGTTAACAGGTTTAGTATCGACAACTACAGAGCTGTTCTCTAACTGTGGTCTATAGGACTAGTTAACAGGTTTAACTGTGATATATGGGACTAGTTAACAGGTTTAGTATCTACTACTACAGAGCTGTTCTCTAACTGTGATCTATAGGACTAGTTAACAGGTTTAGTATCGACAACTACAGAGCTGTTCTCTAACTGTGGTCTATAGGACTAGTTAACAGGTTTAACTGTGATATATGGGACTAGTTAACCGGTTTAGTTTCTACTACTATGGCAAAAACATGACAGGAAAAAAGGGCATTATAAAATCATTATTATATTATATATATATCATTATCATTATAAAATCATTATTATATTACATATATATATATTATAAAATCAATTCTGATTGGATTTTGACACAGGAGTAATTTAACATCAAAGTGGTGTGGGGTTCTAGAACTCTCCATCAACTGATAAACAGAACAACATCCTCTAACCCCCCCAACGTCCCATTGTCCCAGATCAATCAACCGGCCGGCTGGACCTTGTTCAACCTCTCCTAGGACCTTAACTAACCCCCCCTCCTCTCCATCCTCCACCCCACCAACATAGATCACCTTATCCATTGTCCTGGATCAATCAACCGGCCGGCTGGACCTTGTTCAACCTCTCCTCGGACCCTAACTAACCCCCCCTCCTCTCCATCCTCCACCCCACCAACATAGATCACCTTATCCAAACGGTGTGTCTCAGCGGATACATTGAGGTACCATGGCAACGTGCCAAACCATGACCAGGTAGGAACAATCCCATGTGTGATAGTGTCTTTCATCTGTTGAAGAGGAATCTACTTTACTCTCTGGACTCCAGGGTCTGACAAGGTTGTTTCTAGGACTTTGAGAGAGAGACAGATAGAGACAGAAAGAGAGAGAGACAGAGAGAGACAGACAGAGACAGAAAGAGACAGCGAGAGAGACAGATAGAGACAGACAGAGAGAGAGACAGAGACAGATAGAGACAGCGAGAGAGACGGATAGAGAGACAGACAGACAGACAGACAGACAGACAGAGAGACAGACAGACAGACAGACAGACAGACAGACAGACAGACAGAGAGACAGACAGACAGACAGAGACAGAGAGAGAGAGAGACAGAAAGAGACAGCGAGAGAGATGGATAGAGAGACAGACAGAGAGAGACAGATAGTTTTAAATGAAGGACCTGTAGATATGGACTAGGTATCCCTCCTCCCCTCCTGTAGCAGGAGATGGCTTGTAATCAGCTGTGATCTGATCAGTTTCCTGTTTTAAACCTGAGGAGATAATGGGGCAGTCTGGGAGCCGGACTCCTGCATCCCATCAGAGCACTTTATCGTAGTTCCCCTACATGACACAGACGGACATACGGGACGATGTGTGAGGAGATGAGGAGATGAGACTGACTCTGATGAAGATTGGCATCTTTTAATGGAGCAGAGACATCTCACATCTCTGGGTAGAAGACTCAGGGACATGTCTCAATAGTCTGATATGGCTTCCTTTCCTCATCTCCTAATGTAGCAGAGACATCTCATATCTCTGGGTAGAAGACTCAGGGACATGTCTGATATGGCTTCCTTTCCTAACCTCCTAATGTAGCAGAGACATCTCATATCTCTGGGTAGAAGACTCAGGGACATGTCTCAATAGTCTGATATGGCTTCCTTTCCTCATCTCCTAATGTAGCAGATACATCTCATTTCTCTGGGTAGAAGACTCAGGGACATGTCTGATATGGCGTCCTTTCCTCATCTCCTAATGTAGCAGAGACATCTCATATCTCTGGGTAGAAGACTCAGGGACATGTCTCAATAGTCTGATATGGCTTCCTTTCCTCATATCCTAATGTAGCAGAGACATCTCATATCTCTGGGTAGAAGACTCAGGGACATGTCTGATATGGCGTCCTTTCCTCATCTCCTAATGTAGCAGAGACATCTCATATCTCTGGGTAGAAGACTCAGGGACATGTCTCAATAGTCTGATATGGCGTCCTTTCCTCATCTCCTTCCCTTGGTTATTGTGTTGAGACAGAGATGTTTTGAGGGGACGAAACAGTCGTGTAACGAACAGAGCAGGACTGTCACATCTATTACCAGTTGTGTTTTCTTTTCTTCAAACCCCTCCCCTGCGAGTCCCAGGACTCTTTCTGACAGGGGGTGTTTGGGGAAGGGCAGGGTATAGGAGAGGAGGGGGGTTGGCTGTCGAGTCTGAGACGGGGACTTGACATGACACTGCATGGATGCCCCCCTCCCATACCACCTCTGTGACCCCCCTGGTTCCATCCCAGGACCCCGTCAAGGCTGAAAACTGTCACAACAAGTCTGATCTACCCCAGAGCAGAGCCCTGATATTCACTGGAACTATTCAATTCCGAGACTGTGAAAGATACAAGATGATAAAGTGAACAATACAGTCAGTGAACAAGATGATAAAGTGAACAAGATGATAAAGTGAACAATACAGTCAGTGAACAAGATGATAAAGTGAACAATACAGTCAGTGAACAAGATGATAAAGTGAACAAGATGATAAAGTGAACAAGATGATAAAGTGAACAATACAGTCAGTGAACAAGATGATAAAGTGAACAATACAGTCAATGAACAAGATGATAAAGTGAACAATACAGTCAATGAACAAGATGATAAAGTGAACAAGATGATAAAGTGAACAAGATGATAAAGTGAACAAGATGATAAAGTGAACAATACAGTCAGTGAACAAGATGATAAAGTGAACAATACAGTCAATGAACAAGATGATAAAGTGAACAATACAGTCAATGAACAAGATGATAAAGTGAACAAGATGATAAAGTGAACAAGATGATAAAGTGAACAATACA
Organism: Oncorhynchus clarkii lewisi; assembly: GCF_045791955.1. Taxonomy (NCBI): domain Eukaryota; kingdom Metazoa; phylum Chordata; class Actinopteri; order Salmoniformes; family Salmonidae; genus Oncorhynchus; species Oncorhynchus clarkii. The sequence goes on from NW_027260937.1 coordinate 212,346, forward strand.
GTCAGTGAACAAGATGATAAAGTGAACAAGATGATAAAGTGAACAATACAGTCAGTGAACAAGATGATAAAGTGAACAAGATGATAAAGTGAACAAGATGATAAAGTGAACAATACAGTCAGTGAACAAGATGATAAAGTGAACAATACAGTCAATGAACAAGATGATAAAGTGAACAGGGAGGGAGAGAGAGGCAGGGAGGGAGAGAGAGGTAGGGAGGGAGAGAGAGACAGGGAGGGAGAGAGAGACAGGGAGGGAGAGACAGGGAGGGAGGGAGGGAGAGTGAGAAAGGGAGGGAGAGAGAGAGAGACAGGGAGGGAGAGAGAGACAGGGAGGGAGAGAGAGGCAGGGAGGGAGAGAGACAGGGAGGGAGAGAGAGACAGGGAGGGAGAGAGAGGCAGGGAGGGAGGGAGAGACAGGGAGGGAGAAAGAGGCAGGAAGAGAGAGAAAGGCAGGGAGAGAGAGAAATGCAGGGAGAGAGAGAGAAAGGCAGGGAGAGAGAGAAATGCAGGGAGAGAGAGAGAAAGGCAGAGAGAGAAAGGGAGGGAGGCAATGCCCCTGAGACTATTTATAGGCTGCTATAAGTGATGTCCCTCATTATGTAATTGCAAGACATATAATTGAGAAATTGGGACAGGGAGGGAGAGTAAAGGAGAAAACAGAGAGAGGTGGAGGGGGAGGTGTAGTCAGAGAAAAAGGAGAGAGAAAGAACAAAGAACAAGTCCCCCCCCCCCCCCCCCACACACACACACACACACACACACACACACATGCACACACACACACACACACACACACACACACACACACACATACACACACACACACACACACACACACACACACACACACACACACACACACACACACACACACACACACGCACACACACACACACACATACACACACACACACACACACAGGTACACACACACAGGTACACACACACAGGAACACACACAGGAACACACACAGGAAAACACACATAGGTACACACACACAGGAACACACACACAGGAACACACACACACACACACACAGGAAAACACACACAGGAAAACACACACAGGTACACACACACACAGGTACACACACAGGTACACACACACAGGTACACACACACAGGTACACACACACAGGTACACACACAGGTGCACACACACAGGTACACACACACAGGTACACACACACAGGTGCACACACACAGGTACACACACACAGGTACACACACAGGTGCACACACACAGGTACACACACACAGGTACACACACACAGGTACACACACACACACAGGTACACACACACAGGTACACACACAGGTGCAAACACACAGGTGCACACACACAGGTACACACACACAGGTACAAACACCCCACGTCCATCAATTTGTATCAATAAAAAAACAAAGACTTTCTAAATTAGATGAGCGGCCAAACAAGCCTTATCTGTCCTCTCAGAGCAGAGTATAGAGCTGTGTTACACACACACACACACACACACACACACACACATACACACACACACACACACACACACACACACACACACACACACACTCGGAGCAGAGGAATGAGAGGGAGTGATTCTCTAGGGTCCTCTAGGGTCCTCAGAATAGGGGGATTCTCTAGGGTCCTCAGCATAGGGGGATTCTCTAGGGTCCTCAGCATAGGTGGATTCTCTAGGGTCCTCAGTATAGGGGGATTCTCTAGGGTCCTCAGTATAGGGGGATTCTCTAGGGTCCTCAGTTTAGGGGGATTCTCTAGGGTCCTCAGCATAGGTGGATTCTCTAGGGTCCTCAGCATAGGTGGATTCTCTAGGGTCCTCAGCATAGGTGGATTCTCTAGGGTCCTCAGTATAGGGTGATTCTCTAGGGTCCTCAGTATAGGGGGGATTCTCTAGGGTCCTCAGCATAGGTGGATTCTCTAGGGTCCTCAGCAAAGGTGGATTCTCTAGGGTCCTCAGTATAGGGTGATTCTCTATGGTCCTCAGTATAGGGGGATTCTCTAGGGTCCTCAGTATAGGGTGATTCTCTAGGGTCCTCAGCATAGGTGGATTCTCTAGGGTCCTCAGTATAGGGTGATTTTCTAGGGTCCTCAGTATAGGGGGGATTCTCTAGGGTCCTCAGCATAGGTGGATTCTCTAGGGTCCTCAGCATAGGTGGATTCTCTAGGGTCCTCAGTATAGGGTGATTCTCTAGGGTCCTCAGTATAGGGTGATTCTCTATGGTCCTCAGTATAGGGGGATTCTCTAGGGTCCTCAGTATAGGGTGATTCTCTAGGGTCCTCAGCATAGGTGGATTCTCTAGGGTCCTCAGTATAGGGGGGATTCTCTAGGGTCCTCAGCATAGGTGGATTCTCTAGGGTCCTCAGCATAGGTGGATTCTCTAGGGTCCTCAGTATAGGGTGATTCTCTATGGTCCTCAGTATAGGGGGATTCTCTAGGGTCCTCAGTATAGGGTGATTCTCTAGGGTCCTCAGCATAGGTGGATTCTCTAGGGTCCTCAGTATAGGGTGATTCTCTAGGGTCCTCAGTATAGGGGGGATTCTCTAGGGTCCTCAGCATAGGTGGATTCTCTAGGGTCCTCAGCATAGGTGGATTCTCTAGGGTCCTCAGTATAGGGTGATTCTCTAGGGTCCTCAGTATAGGGGGGATTCTCTAGGGTCCTCAGCATAGGTGGATTCTCTAGGGTCCTCAGTATAGGGGGATTCTCTAGGGTCCTCAGAATAGGGGGATTATCTAGGGTCCTCTAGGGTCCTCAGAATAGGGGGGATTCTCTAGGGTCCTCTAGGGTCCTCAGCATAGGTGGATTCTCTAGGGTCCTCAGTATAGGGGGATTCTCTAGGGTCCTCAGTATAGGGTGGATTCTCTAGGGTCCTCAGTATAGGGGGATTCTCTAGGGTCCTCAGTACAGGGGGCTTCTCTAGGGTCCTCAGCATAGGGGGATTCTCTAGGGTCCTCAGTATAGGGGGGAATTCTCTAGGGTCCTCAGTACAGGGGGATTCTCTAGGGTCCTCCGTATAGGGGGATTCTCTAGGGTCCTCAGTACAGGGGGATTCTCTAGGGTCCTCAGCATAGGGGGATTCTCTAGGGTCCTCAGCATAGGTGGATTCTCTAGGGTCCTCAGTATAGGGGGATTCTCTAGGGTCCTCAGTATAGGGGGGATTCTCTAGGGTCCTCAGTTTAGGGGGATTCTCTAGGGTCCTCTAGGGTCCTCAGCATAGGGGGATTCTCTAGGGTCCTCAGTATAGGGGGATTCTCTAGGGTCCTCTAGGGTCCTCAGTATAGGGTGATTCTCTAGGGTCCTCTAGGGTCCTCAGTATAGGGGGATTCTCTCGGGTCCTCAGAATAGGGGGATTCTCTAGGGTCCTCAGAATAGGGGGATTCTCTACGGTCCTCAGTATAGGGGGATTCTCTAGGGTCCTCAGAATAGGGGGATTCTCTAGGGTCCTCAGATTAGGGGGATTCTCTAGGGTCCTCAGAATAGGGGGATTCTCTAGGGTCCTCTAGGGTCTTCAGTGTAGGGGGATTCTCTATGGTCCTCAGTATAGGGGGATTCTCTAGGGTCCTCAGTATAGGGGGGATTCTCTAGGGTCCTCAGTATAGGGTGATTCTCTAGGGTCCTCAGTATAGGGGGATTCTCTATGGTCCTCAGTATAGGGGGATTCTCTAGGGTCCTCAGTATAGGGGGATTCTCTAGGGTCCTCAGTATGGGGGGATTCTCTAGGGTCCTCAGTATAGGGTGATTCTCTAGGGTCCTCAGTATAGGGGGATTCTCTATGGTCCTCAGTATAGGGGGATTCTCTAGGGTCCTCAGTATAGGGGGGATTCTCTAGGGTCCTCAGTATAGGGTGATTCTCTAGGGTCCTCAGTATAGGGGGATTCTCTAGGGTCCTCAGTATAGGGGGATTCGCTAGGGTCCTCAGTATAGGGGGATTCTCTAGGGTCCTCTAGGGTCCTCAGTATAGGGGTGATTCTCTAGGGTCCTCAGAATAGGGGGGATACTCTAGGGTCCTCAGTATAGGGGAGATTCTCTAGGGTCCTCTAGGGTCCTCAGTATAGGGGGGATTCTCTAGGGTCCTCAGAATAGGGGGGATTCTCTAGGGTCCTCTAGGGTCCTCAGTATAGGGGGGATTCTCTAGGGTCCTCTAGGGTCCTCAGTATAGGGGGGATTCTCTAGGGTCCTCAGAATAGGGGGGATACTCTAGGGTCCTCAGTATAGGGGAGATTCTCTAGGGTCCTCTAGGGTCCTCAGTATAGGGGGGATTCTCTAGGGTCCTCAGAATAGGGGGGATTCTCTAGGGTCCTCTAGGGTCCTCAGTATAGGGGGGATTCTCTAGGGTCCTCAGTATAGGGGGGATTCTCTAGGGTCCTCAGAATAGGGGGGGATTCTCTAGGGTCCTCAGTATAGGGGTCAGTATACAGTACAGCTAAGTTCACTCCTTAGTCCACTCCTTGGGAGGGAGGTAGTGAGGATTAGTGGTTATAGAGGCCAAGTACGTCCCGAAGTACAATAAATAAATATACATATTTATTGTTGTTAAATATTAAAGCTGCAATATGTAACTTTTTGGAAGAATCGGGCCAAATTCACAAAGAAATGTGAATTCTAGATCTGTCATTCTCATTGGAAGTCTAAGATAATGTTTGCTTTATGTGTGATGCTCTGGCCATGTATATATTATTAATTATTTATCTCTTCAATAGAAGATGATTCATCAGCACATTGTCCCCTCCAGCCTGGTCCATCTTAAAGACATCACTGTGGAGAAGAGATTATCTACCCCCCACTCTATAATACCCTAACCCCCTCTACTCTACAATAGAAGATGATTCATCAGCACATTGTCCCCTCCAGCCTGGTCCATCTTAAAGACATCACTGTGGAGAAGAGATTATCTACCCCCCACTCTATAATACCCTAACCCCCTCTACTCTACAATAGAAGATGATTCATCAGCACATTGTCCCCTCCAGCCTGGTCCATCTTAAAGACATCACTGTGGAGAAGAGATTATCTACCCCCCACTCTATAATACCCTAACCCCCTCTACTCTACAATAGAAGATGATTCATCAGCACATTGTCCCCTCCAGCCTGGTCCATCTTAAAGACATCACTGTGGAGAAGAGATTATCTACCCCCCACTCTATAATACCCTAACCCCCTCTACTCTACAATAGAAGATGATTCATCAGCACATTGTCCCCTCCAGCCTGGTCCATCTTAAAGACATCACTCTGGAGAAGAGATTATCTACCCCCCACTCTATAATACCCTAACCCCCTCTACCCCCTACTCTATAATACCTAACCCCCTCTACCTCCCTACTCTACATTACCCCTACTCTACATTACCCTAACCCCCTCTACTCTACAATACCCTAACCCCCTCTACCCCCTACTCTATAATACCCTAACCCCCTCTACCTCCCTACTCTACATTACCCCTAAACTACATTACCCTAACCCCCTCTACTCTACAATACCCTAACCCCCTCTACCTCCCTACTCTACAATACCCTAACCCCCTCTACCCCCCTACTCTACAATACCCTAACCCCCTCTTCCCCCCATACTCTACAATACCCTAACCCCCTCTTCCCCCTATACTCTACAATACCCTAACCCCCTCTAACCCCCACTCTACAATACCCTAACCCCCTCTACCCCCTACTCTATAATACCTAACCCCCTCTACCTCCCTACTCTACATTACCCCTACTCTACATTACCCTAACCCCCTCTACTCTACAATACCCTAACCCCCTCTACCTCCCTACTCTACAATACCCTAACCCCCTCTACCCTCCTACTCTACAATACCCTAACCCCCTCTACCCTCCTACTCTACAATACCCTAACCCCCTCTACCTCCCTAATCTACAATAACCTAACCCCCTCTACCCTCCTACTCTACAATACCCTAACCCCCTCTACCCCCCTACTCTACAATACCCTAACCCCCTCTACCCTCCTACTCTACAATACCCTAACCCCCTCTACCCTCCTACTCTACAATACCCTAACCCCCTCTACCCTCCTACTCTACAATACCTTAAGCCCCTCTACCCTCCTACTCTACAATACCCTAACCCCCTCTACCCTCCTACTCTACAATACCCTAACCCCCCCTACTCTACAATACCCTAACCCCCTCTACCCCCCTACTCTACAATACCCTAACCCCCTCTACCCCCCTACTCTACAATACCCTAAACCCCTCTACCCCCTACTCTACAATACCCTAACCCCTCTACCCTCCTACTCTACAATACCCTAACCCCCTCTACCCCCCTACTCTACAATACCCTAACCCCCTCTACCCTCCTACTCTACAATACCCTAACCCCCTCTACCCCCCTACTCTACAATACCCTAACCCCCCTTACTCTACAATACCCTAACCCCCTCTACCCCCCTACTCTACAATACCCTAACCCCCTCTACCCTCCTACTCTACAATACCCTAACCCCCTCTACCCCCCTACTCTACAATACCCTAACCCCCCTTACTCTACAATACCCTAACCCCCTCTACCTCCCTACTCTACAATACCCTAACCCCCTCTACCCCCCTACTCTACAATACCCTAACCCCCTCTACCCCCTCTACCCCCCTACTCTACAATACCCTAACCCCCTCTACCCCCTACTCTACAATACCCTAACCCCCTCTACCCCCCTACTCTACAATACCCTAACCCCCCTACTCTACAATACCCTAACCCCCTCTACCCTCCTACTCTACAATACCCTAACCCCCCCTACTCTACAATACCCTAACCCCCTCTACCCCCCTACTCTACAATACCCTAACCCCCTCTACCCCCCTACTCTACAATACCCTAACCCCCCCTACTCTACAATACCCTAACCCCCTCTACCCCCCTACTCTACAATACCCTAACCCCCTCTACCCCCCTACTCTACAATACCCTAACCCCCTCTACCCCCCTACTCTACAATACCCTAACCCCCCCTAATCTACAATACCCTAACCCCCTCTACCCCCCTACTCTACAATACCCTAACCCCCTCTACCTCCCTACTCTACAATACTCTACCCCCCTACTCTACAATACCCTAACCCCCCTACTCTACAATAACCTAACCCCCTCTACCCCCTCTACTCTACAATACCCTAACCCCCTCTACCCCCCTACTCTACAATACTAATTCCCCCCCAGGAGACTTCACCATAGTAAAACCTGTATTTTTCCCATCCATGATACAAGGTGACAATATTTGGGGCGGAGCAGTATGAAAACCAACCGATAGAAGTTCCAGTTTGATTGGACGGCGACAGGGAACGCAGAGAGAGGAAACAGAAGACGTCAGGAAGACAACGTTACGAGGGTCATTGTACCTACTTCATCAAAATGCATGTCATCCTCATTTTTCTCTCCACTTCCCAGCCTCCTCGCCCTCGCCCTCACCTTTCCTCGCTCTCCTCTCCCCAGAAGTGTCTCAGTGTCTTTAACCTCTCTAACAGGGAGGGAGGACTGATATGAGACGGAGCCAGAGGAGGGAGGGAGGACTGATATGAGACAGAGCCAGAGGAGGGAGGACTGATATGAGATGGAGCCAGAGGAGGGAGGACTGATATGAGACGGAGCCAGAGGAGGGAGGGAGGACTGATATGAGACGGAGCCAGA
>NW_027260938.1:0-85000 GCF_045791955.1 Oncorhynchus clarkii lewisi
TAGAAGCACAAGCATTTCGCTACAGCCAATAACATCTGCTAATCACGTGTGACCAATAACATTTGTTTTGTTACAATTACACCACGAGTCGTTAATCATGAAGCATACACCCCTGCCTTTCTTCTTCTCTAAGAGATGTTTATTTTGTCTGCGCGACGCATAAAGAATCCTGGTGGCTGTACCGACCTTGATAGCATGTCCCCAGAGAGCCATGTTTCTGTGAAACAAAGTATGTTACAATCCCTGATGTCTCTCTGGAAAGCAACCCTAGCCCTAATTTTGTCTACGTTGTTATCTAGAGACTGGACATTAGTGAGTAAAATATGCAGAAGCGTTGGGTGGTGTGCGTGCCTCTGAATTCGGACCAGAAGGCATCTCCGTCTACCTCTCCTGTGGCAACGTTGTTTTGGGTCAGCCTCTGGAAACAGTTTGAATGCTTTGGGTAGTTCGAACTTCGGGAAAGTCATATTCCTGGTCGTAATGTTGGTGAGTTGACGTCGCTCTGATATCTAATAGTTCTTCCCGGCTGTATGTAATAACACTTAAGATTTTCTGGGCTAACAAAATTCTGCATAGTTTCCAAAGAGCTAGAAGCGAGGCGACCATCTCTATTGGCGCCATCTTGATATACTATAACCAGACTTCACTCTAATAAAGTCCCTGTAACCCACCCCCACTCCCGTGAGAAGAAAGAAACTTCCGTTCAGCTTGTGCCCTTAAAAGGGTTGTGCCACCGCTGGTATCATGCTGCTGCAATATGGACAGACAGACAGAGGCTCGGGGGTAGGGCTGCTACTGCAATATGGACAGACAGACAGAGGCTCGGGGGTTGGCATGCTGCTGCAATATGGACAGACAGACAGACAGAGGCTCAGGGGTTGGCATGCTGCTGCAATATGGACAGACAGACAGAGGCTCAGGGGTTGGCATGCTGCTGAAATATGGACAGACAGACAGAGGCTCAGGGGTTGGCATGCTGCTGCAATATGGACAGACAGAGGCTCAGGGGTTGGCATGCTGCTGCAATACGGACAGACAGACAGAGGGCAGGCTCAGCATGCTGCTGCAATATGGACAGACAGGCATGCTGCTGCAATATGGACAGACAGACAGAGGCTCAGGGGTTGGCTGCTGCTGCAATATGGACAGACAGACAGAGGGCAGAGGGGTTGGCATGCTGCTGCAATATGGACAGACAGGCTCAGGGGTTGGCATGCTGCTGCAATATGGACAGACAGAGGCTCAGGGGTTGGCATGCTGCTGCAATATGGACAGACAGAGGCTCAGGGGTTGGCATGCTGCTGCAATATGGACAGACAGAGGCTCAGGGGTTGGCATGCTGCTGCAATATGGACAGACAGAGGCTCAGGGGTTGGCTGCTGCTGCAATATGGACAGACAGACAGAGGCTCAGGGGTTGGCATGCTGCTGGCACAGAGACAGGGACAGGATGGGCACTGCCAGTCCACACTGTCCTCAGGTTTTTTACAGCCCACAAACATTGACCCTCTCTGTGACAATGAGACTGACCCTCTGCCAGCTGGCCATGGCTTTGTAGGGGCTGTGGAAGGAACAGGGTGTGTGTCTGTGTCTGTGTGTGTGTGAAAAAATAACAACTTACTGAAGTCTAGTATGTAGATGTCTGAATGATCCATGAGGTTAAACTCATCTCCCATCCCCTGCTCTGGACATGGGCTGTAGAGAGGAGACAACATGTTAGTTACACTGCTGTTCTGGACATGTCTGAGAGCTCATGTCATCACACCGTACAGGGCCATAGAGGTGTCATCACACAGGGTTAGCAGGAAGAGGACGTATACTGTTCAAGGCTTCTAACACATACAGGAAGTCCACATTAACCCCCCACTTCCTGTGTCTCTCCTTGGTCTCACTGGAGATAGTGTTTCTCCTCAAACCAAAGCATCTACCTAGCATCCCATCCATGTGGTACTATGACTGGTGTGATTGAGACATGAACTGTATGTCCATATTGACCACAGAACCCCTGCAGGGAACACTTGACCTGCTCCTCCTCCAGTTTTAACCCTTTCATCACCCAGGTTGAGCCCTGTCAGCCCCAGACCTGGTAGTAAACCCAGGAGGTACAAATTCAAGATCTCAAGAACAAGGACCAGACAGGGAGCCAGTCGGTCACACATAGACCTAGGGTACATGCTGATCAGAAGGACCTGCATCCTGTGTTTTGGGGTTGTTATCAGAAGATGAGAGCAGCTCTTATTAGGCCCACAGGAAGGAGAGAGGAGAGAGGTGGTCAGACGACAGTACTGATAGTAGCACCCCCCTCTTAAAGCCCTCTGTAGCATCTAGCATCACAACACATCTGTTTCCTGCCCTGCCTCAGACCTAGTACTACACACACCTGTCATGTCCTGCTGTCTGCTGGGGCAGACTGGTGCACCACAGAAGACCTAGTACAACACACAACACATCCAATAGCCTCTCACACACAACCAACACTGCAGCTATAACTTGAATAAGCTATCGTCTAATCGGGTATCGTCGAACCAACTATAGTTGCCTGTGGGTATCGTTGAATCAGGTATAATTGAATCAGGTATAGTTCAATTAGGTATAGTTGTCTGTGGCTAAAGTTGAATCAGGTATAATTGTCTGTAGCTATAGTTGAATCAGGTATAATTGAATCAGGTATAGTTCAATTAGGTATAGTTGTCTGTGGCTAAAGTTGAATCAGGTATAACTGTCTGTAGCTATCAGTTGAATCAGGTATAATTGTATGTAGCTACAGTTGAATCAGGTATAATTGAATCAGGTATAGTTGAATCAGCTATAGTTGTCTGTAGCTATAGTTGAATCAGGTATAGTTGAATCAGGTATAATTGTCTGTAGCTATCAGTTGAATCAGGTATAGTTGTCTGTAGCTATAGTTGAATAAGGTATAATTGTCTGTAGCTATAGTTGAATCAGGTATAGATGTCTGTAGCTATAATTGAATCAGGTATAATTGTCTGTAGCTATAGTAGAATCAGGTATAGTTGAATCAGGTATAATTGTTTGTAGCTATCAGTTGAATCAGGTATAATTGTCTGTAGCTATCAGTTGAATCAGGTATAGTTGAATCAGGTATAATTGTCTGTAGCTATCAGTTGAATCAGGTATAGTTGTCTGTGGCTATAGTTGAATCAGGTATAGTTGTCTGTAGCTATAATTGAATCAGGTATAATTGTCTGTAGCTATCCATTGAATCAGGTATAGTTGTCTGTAGCTATAATTGAATCAGGTATAATTGAATAAGGTATAATTTTCTGTAGCTATAGTTGAATCAGGTATAATTGTCTGTAGCTATCAGTTGAATCAGGTATAATTGTCTGTAGCTATAGTTTAATCAGGCATAATTGTCTGTAGCTATCAGTTGAATCAGGTATAATTGTCTGTAGCTATAGTTTAATCAGGTATAATTGTCTGTAGCTATCAGTTGAATCAGGTATAGTTGTCTGTAGCTATAATTGAATCAGGTATAGTTGTCTGTAACTATAGTTGAATCAGGTATAATTGTCTGTAGTTATCAGTTGAATCAGGTATACTTGTCTGTAGCTATAGTTGAATCAGGTATAATTGTCTGTAGCTATAGTTGAATCAGGTATAGTTGAATCAGGTATAATTGTCTGTAGCTGTCAGTTGAATCAGGTATACTTGTCTGTAGCTATAGTTGAATCAGGTATAATTGTCTGTAGCTATCAGTTGAATCAGGTATAATTGTCTGTAGCTATAGTTTAATCAGGTATAATTGTCTGTAGCTATCAGTTGAATCAGGTATAGTTGTCTGTAGCTATAATTGAATCAGGTATAGTTGTCTGTAACTATAGTTGAATCAGGTATAATTGTCTGTAGTTATCAGTTGAATCAGGTATACTTGTCTGTAGCTATAGTTGAATCAGGTATAATTGTCTGTAGCTATAGTTGAATCAGGTATAGTTGAATCAGGTATAATTGTCTGTAGCTATCAGTTGAATCAGGTATACTTGTCTGTAGCTATAGTTGAATCAGGTATAATTGTCTGTAGCTATAGATGAATCAGGTATCATTGTCTGTAGCTATAATTGAATCAGGTATAATTGAATCAGGTATAATTGTCTGTAGCTATAGTTGAATCAGGTATAATTGAATCAGGTATAATTGTCTGTAGCTATAGATGAATCAGGTATAATTGTTTGTAGCTATAGTTGAATCAGGTATAATTGTCTGTAGCTATAATTGAATCAGGTATAATTGTCTGTAGCTATAGTTGAATCAGGTATAATTGTCTGTAGCTATAGTTGAATCAGGCATAATTGTCTGTAGCTATCAGTTGAATCAGGTATAATTGTCTGTAGCTATAGTTTAATCAGGTATAATTGTCTGTAGCTATCAGTTGAATCAGGTATAGTTGTCTGTAGCTACAATTGAATCAGGTATAGTTGTCTGTAACTATAGTTGAATCAGGTATAATTGTCTGTAGTTATCAGTTGAATCAGGTATACTTGTCTGTAGCTATAGTTGAATCAGGTATAATTGTCTGTAGCTATAGTTGAATCAGGTATAGTTGAATCAGGTATAATTGTCTGTAGCTATCAGTTGAATCAGGTATACTTGTCTGTAGCTATAGTTGAATCAGGTATAATTGTCTGTAGCTATAGATGAATCAGGTATCATTGTCTGTAGCTATAATTGAATCAGGTATAATTGAATCAGGTATAATTGTCTGTAGCTATAGTTGAATCAGGTATAATTGAATCAGGTATAATTGTCTGTAGCTATAGATGAATCAGGTATAATTGTTTGTAGCTATAGTTGAATCAGGTATAATTGTCTGTAGCTATAATTGAATCAGGTATAATTGTCTGTAGCTATAGTTGAATCAGGTATAATTGTCTGTAGCTATCAGTTGAATCAGGTATAATTGTCTGTAGCTATAGTTGAATCAGGTATAATTGTCTGTAGCTATAGTTGAATCAGGTATAATTGTCTGTAGCTATAATTGAATCAGGTATAATTGTATGTAGCTATCAGTTGAATCATGTATAATTGTCTGTAGCTATAGTTGAATCAGGTATAATTGTCTGTAGCTATAGTTGAATCAGGTATAATTGAATCAGGTATACTTTTCTGTAGCTATAGTTGAATCAGGTAAAATTGTCTGTAGCTATCAGTTAAATCAGGTATAATTGTCTGTAGCTATAGTTTAATCAGGTATAATTGTCTGTAGCTATAGTTGAATCAGGTATAATTGTCTGTAGCTATCAGTTGAATCAGGTATAATTGTCTGTAGCTATAGTTGAATCAGGTATAATTGTCTGTAGCTATAGTTGAATCAGGTATAATTGTCTGTAGCTATCAGTTGAATCAGGTATAATTGTCTGTAGCTATAGTTGAATCAGGTATAATTGTCTGTAGCTATAATTGAATCAGGTATAATTGAATCAGGTATAATTGTCTGTAGCTATAGTTGAATCAGGTATAATTGAATCAGGTATAATTGTCTGTAGCTATAGTTGAATCAGGTATAATTGTCTGTAGCTATAGTTGAATCAAGGTATAATTGTCTGTAGCTATAGTTGAATCAGGTATAATTGAATCAGGTATAATTGTCTCTAGCTATAGTTGAATCAGGTATAGTTGAATCAGGTATAATTGTCTGTAGCTATAGTTGAATCAGGTATAGTTGTCTGTAGCTATAGTTGAATCAGGTATAGTTGAATAAAGTATAATTGTCTGTAGCTATCAGTTGAATCAGGTATAATTGTCTGTAGCTATAGTTGAATCAGGTATAGTTGAATCAGGTATAATTGTCTGTAGCTATAATTGAATCAGGTATAATTGTCTGTAGCTATCAGTTGAATCAGGTATAGTTGAATCAGGTATAATTGTCTGTAGCTATCAGTTGAATCAGGTATAATTGTCTGTAGCTATAGTTGAATCACGTATAATTGTCTGTAGCTATAATTGTATCAGGTATAATTATCTGTAGCTATCAGTTGGATCAGGTATAGTTGTCTGTAGCTATAATTGAATCAGGTATAGTTGAATCAGTTATAATTGTCTGTAGCTATCAGTTGAATCAGGTATAATTGTCTGTAGCTATAATTGAATCAGGTATAATTGTCTATAGCTATCAGTTGAATCAGGTATAGTTGTCTGTAGCTATAGTTGAATCAGGTATAGTTGTCTGTAGCTATAGTTGAATCAGGTATAATTGTCTGTAGTTATCAGTTGAATCAGGTATACTTGTCTGTAGCTATAGTTGAATCAGGTATAATTGTCTGTAGCTATAGTTGAATCAGGTATAGTTGAATCAGGTATAATTGTCTGTAGCTATCAGTTGAATCAGGTATACTTGTCTGTAGCTATAGTTGAATCAGGTATAATTGTCTGTAGCTATAGATGAATCAGGTATCATTGTCTGTAGCTATAATTGAATCAGGTATAATTGAATCAGGTATAATTGTCTGTAGCTATAGTTGAATCAGGTATAATTGAATCAGGTATAATTGTCTGTAGCTATAGATGAATCAGGTATAATTGTTTGTAGCTATAGTTGAATCAGGTATAATTGTCTGTAGCTATAATTGAATCAGGTATAATTGTCTGTAGCTATAGTTGAATCAGGTATAATTGTCTGTAGCTATAGTTGAATCAGGCATAATTGTCTGTAGCTATCAGTTGAATCAGGTATAATTGTCTGTAGCTATAGTTTAATCAGGTATAATTGTCTGTAGCTATCAGTTGAATCAGGTATAGTTGTCTGTAGCTACAATTGAATCAGGTATAGTTGTCTGTAACTATAGTTGAATCAGGTATAATTGTCTGTAGTTATCAGTTGAATCAGGTATACTTGTCTGTAGCTATAGTTGAATCAGGTATAATTGTCTGTAGCTATAGTTGAATCAGGTATAGTTGAATCAGGTATAATTGTCTGTAGCTATCAGTTGAATCAGGTATACTTGTCTGTAGCTATAGTTGAATCAGGTATAATTGTCTGTAGCTATAGATGAATCAGGTATCATTGTCTGTAGCTATAATTGAATCAGGTATAATTGAATCAGGTATAATTGTCTGTAGCTATAGTTGAATCAGGTATAATTGAATCAGGTATAATTGTCTGTAGCTATAGATGAATCAGGTATAATTGTTTGTAGCTATAGTTGAATCAGGTATAATTGTCTGTAGCTATAATTGAATCAGGTATAATTGTCTGTAGCTATAGTTGAATCAGGTATAATTGTCTGTAGCTATCAGTTGAATCAGGTATAATTGTCTGTAGCTATAGTTGAATCAGGTATAATTGTCTGTAGCTATAGTTGAATCAGGTATAATTGTCTGTAGCTATAATTGAATCAGGTATAATTGTATGTAGCTATCAGTTGAATCATGTATAATTGTCTGTAGCTATAGTTGAATCAGGTATAATTGTCTGTAGCTATAGTTGAATCAGGTATAATTGAATCAGGTATACTTTTCTGTAGCTATAGTTGAATCAGGTAAAATTGTCTGTAGCTATCAGTTAAATCAGGTATAATTGTCTGTAGCTATAGTTTAATCAGGTATAATTGTCTGTAGCTATAGTTGAATCAGGTATAATTGTCTGTAGCTATCAGTTGAATCAGGTATAATTGTCTGTAGCTATAGTTGAATCAGGTATAATTGTCTGTAGCTATAGTTGAATCAGGTATAATTGTCTGTAGCTATCAGTTGAATCAGGTATAATTGTCTGTAGCTATAGTTGAATCAGGTATAATTGTCTGTAGCTATAATTGAATCAGGTATAATTGAATCAGGTATAATTGTCTGTAGCTATAGTTGAATCAGGTATAATTGAATCAGGTATAATTGTCTGTAGCTATAGTTGAATCAGGTATAATTGTCTGTAGCTATAGTTGAATCAAGGTATAATTGTCTGTAGCTATAGTTGAATCAGGTATAATTGAATCAGGTATAATTGTCTCTAGCTATAGTTGAATCAGGTATAGTTGAATCAGGTATAATTGTCTGTAGCTATAGTTGAATCAGGTATAGTTGTCTGTAGCTATAGTTGAATCAGGTATAGTTGAATAAAGTATAATTGTCTGTAGCTATCAGTTGAATCAGGTATAATTGTCTGTAGCTATAGTTGAATCAGGTATAGTTGAATCAGGTATAATTGTCTGTAGCTATAATTGAATCAGGTATAATTGTCTGTAGCTATCAGTTGAATCAGGTATAGTTGAATCAGGTATAATTGTCTGTAGCTATCAGTTGAATCAGGTATAATTGTCTGTAGCTATAGTTGAATCACGTATAATTGTCTGTAGCTATAATTGTATCAGGTATAATTATCTGTAGCTATCAGTTGGATCAGGTATAGTTGTCTGTAGCTATAATTGAATCAGGTATAGTTGAATCAGTTATAATTGTCTGTAGCTATCAGTTGAATCAGGTATAATTGTCTGTAGCTATAATTGAATCAGGTATAATTGTCTATAGCTATCAGTTGAATCAGGTATAGTTGTCTGTAGCTATAGTTGAATCAGGTATAGTTGTCTGTAGCTATCAGTTGAATCAGGTATAATTGAATCAGGTATAATTTTCTGTAGCTATAGTTGAATCAGGTAAAATTGTCTGTAGCTTTCAGTTGAATCAGGTAAAATTGTCTGTAGCTATCAGTTGAATCAGGTATAATTGTCAGTAGCTATAGTTTAATCAGGTATAATTGTCTGTAGCTATAGTTGAATCAGGTATAATTGAATCAGGTATAATTTTCTGTAGCTATAGAGAATCAGGTAAAATTGTCTGTAGCTATCAGTTGAATCAGGTATAATTGTCTGTAGCTATAGTTTAATCAGGTATAATTGTCTGTAGCTATAGTTGAATCAGGTATAATTGTCTGTAGCTATCAGTTGAATCAGGTATAATTGTCTGTAGCTATCAGTTGAATCAGGTATAATTGTCTGTAGCTATAGTTGAATCAGGTATAATTGTCTGTAGCTATAATTGAATCAGGTATAATTGTCTGTAGCTATAGTTGAATCAGGTATAATTGTCTCTAGCTATAGTTGAATCAGGTATAGTTGAATCAGGTATAATTGAATCAGGTATAATTGTCTGTAGATTTAGTTGAATCAGGTATAATTGTCTGTAGCTATAGTTGAATCAAGGTATAATTGTCTGTAGCTATAGTTGAATCAGGTATAATTGTCTCTAGCTATAGTTGAATCAGGTATAGTTGAATCAGGTATAATTGTCTGTAGCTATAGTTGAATCAGGTATAGTTGTCTGTAGCTATAGTTGAATCAGGTATAGTTGAATAAAGTATAATTGTCTGTAGCTATCAGTTGAATCAGGTATAATTGTCTGTAGCTATAGTTGAATCAGGTATAGTTGAATCAGGTATAATTGTCTGTAGCTATAATTGAATCAGGTATAATTGTCTGTAGCTATCAGTTGAATCAGGTATAGTTGAATCAGGTATAATTGTCTGTAGCTATCAGTTGAATCAGGTATAATTGTCTGTAGCTATAATTGTATCAGGTATAATTGTCTGTAGCTATCAGTTGAATCAGGTATAATTGAATCAGGTATAATTTTCTGTAGCTATAGTTGAATCAGGTAAAATTGTCTGTAGCTATCAGTTGAATCAGGTATAATTGTCTGTAGCTATAGTTTAATCAGGTATAATTGTCTGTAGCTATAGTTGAATCAGGTATAATTGTCTGTAGCTATCAGTTGAATCAGGTATAATTGTCTGTAGCTATAGTTTAATCAGGTATAATTGTCTGTAGCTATAGTTGAATCAGGTATAATTGTCTGTAGCTATCAGTTGAATCAGGTATAATTGTCTGTAGCTATAGTTGAATCAGGTATAATTGTCTGTAGCTATAATTGAATCAGGTATAATTGAATCAGGTATAATTGTCTGTAGCTATAGTTGAATCAGGTATAATTGAATCAGGTATAATTGTCTGTAGCTATAGTTGAATCAGGTATAATTGTCTGTAGCTATAGTTGAATCAGGTATAATTGAATCAGGTATAATTGTCTGTAGCTATAGTTGAATCAGGTATAGTTGTCTGTAGCTATAATTGAATCAGGTATAATTGAATCAGGTATAATTGTCTGTAGCTATAGTTGAATCAGGTAGAATTGAATCAGGTATAATTGTCTGTAGCTATAGTTGAATCAAGGTATAATTGTCTGTAGCTATAGTTGAATCAGGTATAGTTGTCTGTAGCTATAGTTGAATCAGGTATAGTTGAATAAAGTATAATTGTCTGTAGCTATCAGTTGAATCAGGTATAATTGTCTGTAGCTATCAGTTGAATCAGGTATAGTTGAATCAGGTATAATTGTCTGTAGCTATAGTTGAATCAGGTATAGTTGAATCAGGTATAATTGTCTGCAGCTATAATTGTATCAGGTATAATTGTCTGTAGCTATAATTGAATCAGGTATAGTTGTCTGTAGCTATAGTTGAATCAGGTATAGTTGAATCAGGTATAATTGTCTGTAGCTATCCATTGAATCAGGTATAGTTGTCTGTAGCTATAATTGAATCAGGTATAATTGAATCAGGTATAATTGTATGTAGCTATAGTTGAATCAGGTATAGTTGAATCAGGTATAATTGTCTGTAGCTATCAGTTGAATCAGGTATAATTGTCTGTAGCTATAGTTGAATCAGGTATAATTGTCTGTAGCTATAGTTGAATCAGGTATAGTTGTCTGTAGCTATCAGTTGAATCAGGTATAATTGAATCAGGTTAAATTGTCTGTAGCTATAGTTGAATTAGGTATCATTGTCTGTAGCTATCAGTTCAATCAGATATAGTTGTCTGTAGCTATAGTTGAATCAGGTATAAATGTCTGTAGCTATAATTGAATCAGGTATAATTGTCTGTAGCTATAGTTGAATCAGGTATAGTTGTCTGTAGCTATAGTTGAATCAGGTATAGTTGAATCAGGTATAATTGTCTGTAGCTATCCATTGAATCAGGTATAGTTGTCTGCAGCTATAATTGAATCAGGTATAATTGAATCAGGTATAATTGTATGTAGCTATAGTTGAATCAGGTATAGTTGAATCAGGTATAATTGTCTGTAGCTATCAGTTGAATCAGGTATAATTGTCTGTAGCTATAGTTGAATCAGGTATAATTGTCTGTAGCTATCAGTTGAATCAGGTATAATTGAATCAGGTTAAATTGTCTGTAGCTATAGTTGAATTAGGTATCATTGTCTGTAGCTATCAGTTCAATCAGATATAGTTGTCTGTAGCTATAGTTGAATCAGGTATAAATGTCTGTAGCTATAATTGAATCAGGTATAATTGTCTGTAGCTATAGTTGAATCAGGTATAGTTGTCTGTAGCTATAGTTGAATCAGGTATAGTTGAATCAGGTATAATTGTCTGTAGCTATCCATTGAATCAGGTATAGTTGTCTGTAGCTATAATTGAATCAGGTATAATTGAATCAGGTATAATTGTATGTAGCTATAGTTGAATCAGGTATAGTTGAATCAGGTATAATTGTCTGTAGCTATCAGTTGAATCAGGTATAATTGTCTGTTGCTATAGTTGAATCAGGTATAATTGTCTGTAGCTATAGTTGAATCAGGTATAATTGAATCAGGTATAATTGTCTGTAGCTATAGTTGAATTAGGTATCATTGTCTGTAGCTATCAGTTCAATCAGATATAGTTGTCTGTAGCTATAGTTGAATCAGGTATAATTGTCTGTAGCTAAAGTTGAATCAGGTATAATTGTCTGTAGCTATAATTGAATCAGGTATACTTGTCTGTAGCTATAGTTGAATCAGGTATAATTGTCTGTAGCTATAGTTGAATCAGGTATAATTGTCTGTAGCTATAGTTGAATCAGGTATAATTGTCTGTAGCTATCAGTTGAATCAGTTATAATTGTCTGTAGCTATAGTTGAATCAGGTATAATTGTCTGTAGCTATTAGTTGAATCAGGTATAATTGTCTTTAGCTATAACTGAATAAGGTATAATTTAATCAGGTATAATTTTCTGTAGCTATAGTTGAATCAGGTATAATTGTCTGTAGCTATAGTTGAATCAGGGAAAGTTGTGTGTTGCCATCATTTTGTATCAGCCACCATTTTGAATCAGCCATCAGTTGAATTAGGTATAATTGTCTGTTGCCATCATTTTGTATCAGCCACCATTTTGAATCAGCCATCAGTTTAATCAGGTATACAGTATTTATCTGTAGCAGCTAAGGCAAGGGAATAGCTGAACCATGTACAGTCTGCTTTGGCTAAAGTCAATTCGGTGTGAGGATGTGAAAGACAATATTGCTTGAATAAGAGGAAAACAGTTATCACTTAATTACAATAACATCCATTTGTTGAATGACATCCTGTAGAAGGTGAATTTCACTATCCCTCTTCCTTCTGTTTTCCCATCTCTTCCTTTCGCTCTCTCCATTCATTTTCATTACTTACTCCATCATTATCCATCTCTCTCCGCGTTCCCAGGATGTTGTAAGGTTTTACGTTCCTAATCTTGACTAAATAAACAGCTTGTGGATTTAAAGCGTCCAGGAGAGGAACGGAGCACGAGCCCACAGGTCCCAGGGGGCCAGCTGGGGAACTCATTACGCACCAACTCTACCCTCCCCACCCAGATCTTCTACTACCCCCACCCCCCCTCATTGGTAGGTCCCCTAACCCTGACCACCCCACCAACCTCCCCCAGCAGCTTACAGCGATTTTCAAACACAATGAGATTAGAGGTGACGTGGGGAGAAAGACAACACCCTCTCTCTGGCTAGAAAGTTTTAGAAATGTAAATCCTACCCTGTGATGTCACAGCAGAAGCATTTTAGGACCTTTCTTCTGATCTTTTTAACCACAGTTCATAGAAACACGCCGTTTTCAGGTTTGGTGCTGGAGATGTTAAAACGTGGCAGATTTGCACTGTAAACAGACATGCTCCTCTCTCTCATTCAGTACATCAGATTTACACTGTAAACAGACATGCCCCTCTCTCTCATTCAGTACATCAGATTTACACTGTAAACAGACATGCTCCTCTCTCTCATTCAGTACATCAGATTTACACTGTAAACAGACATGCCCCTCTCTCTCATTCAGTACATCAGATTTGCACTGTAAACAGACATGCTCCTCTCTCTCATTCAGTACATCAGATTTGCACTGTAAACAGACATGCTCCTCTCTCTCATTCAGTACATCAGATTTACACTGTAAACAGACATGCCCCTCTCTCTCATTCAGTACATCAGATTTACACTGTAAACAGACATGCTCCTCTCTCTCATTCAGTACATTAGATTTCTGACACAAATGGAAAACTGTGCAGAACGGCAGTTCATAGGGTTACACTAGGCTGATCACCAGAGAGACAGAGGGGGGAGACACACAGTGAGACGATGTTAGCATTAGGGCCTGTATCTGTTCCTCCTGATAAGAGTCTGACAGGAAGTCATATTGTAGCATGATGAGTTCCTCTGAACAGAAGGTTCTGAAGGACGAACAGGAAGTAGTGTAATGATTCTGAAGGTCCACAGCTTAACAGGAAGTGGACAGAGGATGAAGCAGGAAGCAGTCTCACATCAAATCCGTCCAAGACTGAGGATACAGCCGATAACAGACTCCCAGTGCTTGTTCAGGCCAGGGATAGATCATCACTGGGGCTTGTCTTCATGAAGGCATAGCACATGAAGGTGTGATGGCATTTCCTTATCTGCTAAAGAGTAGCCTCGTTGTTGGACATGTGAAAGTTGTTGTTGGAATCACAAACAATAGACGACATTGTGTTTTCTCGAGCTGTTTCAAGGTTCCTCTGGGTTAGTTGTAGGGCCTTTGTCTCTATAACATGGTGTGAAGGGTTCTCTCTGGGTTAGTTGTAGGGCCTTTGTCTCTATAACATGGTGTGAAGGGTTCTCTCTGGGTTAGTTGTAGGGCCTTTGTCTCTATAACTTGGTGTGAAGGGGTCTCTCTGGGTTAGTTGTAGGGCCTTTGTCTCTATAACATGGTGTGAAGGGGTCTCTCAGGTTTAGTTGAAGTCACACCCTTTATGTGACTAAACCTAACCAGTCTGGTATCTATCCTACCTGGCACCACAACACTATAAGGAGGAACAGACAGGCCTTAACCAGTCTAGTATCTATTCTACCTGGCACCACAACACTATAAAGAGGAACAGACAGGCCCTAACCAGTCTAGTATCTATACTACCTGGCACCACAACACTATAAGGAGGAACAGGGGTAGTCGGCAAGTTAATATTTAAGTATCGCAATGTCCTGTCCTCACTGTGCTGACTACAGTTAATGTTGAAGTCTACTCTATCCTGGCACCACCTCACACACAAACCAATCAGATCCTGAAGTGGGGCAACCAACGCTGAGAATCATTCCATTCCTCTACAGGGCTAATTTCCTCCATCTAAAGGGAAACTGAGATACAACATACATTCGCTACCCTAGCTGTAGACTTCAAGTTACTGCGCTAACGCTAGTTAGCATTGGATTGCTAAACTACCTCTATCTTCATACAACAACATAAACATTGTAACCACAATTTCATCTAAATCTGGGGGTGTAGATAAACTTAATTGCCCGAATCTCAGGCAGCTTTCAATGCATCTGTGCCCCATCCTGGGTAGTGGCTAAGTAGTGGCTGACTAGACTGTAGTGACTGACTAGACTGTAGTGGCTGACCAGACTGTAGTGGCTGACCAGACTGTAGTGGCTGACCAGACTGTAGTGGCTGACTAGACTGTAGTGGCTGACTAGACTGTAGTGGCTGACTAGACTGTAGTGGCTGACCAGACTGTAGTGGCTGACCAGACTGTAGTGGCTGACCAGACTGTAGTGGCTGACCAGACTGTAGTGGCTGACCAGACTGTAGTGGCTGACCAGACTGTAGTGGCTGACCAGACTGTAGTGGCTGACCAGACTGTAGTGGCTGACCAGACTGTAGTGGCTGACCAGACTGTAGTGGCTGACCAGACTGTAGTGGCTGACTAGACTGTAGTGACTGACTAGACTGTAGTGACTGACTAGGCTGTAGTGGCTGACTAGACTGTAGTGGCTGACTAGACTGTAGTGGCTGACTAGACTGTAGTGGCTGACTAGACTGTAGTGGCTTACTAGACTGTAGTGGCTGACTAGACTCAAATCAGTTGTTACGGGTCTGTCTGCTTCATGTGTTTAGGTGAGACAGACTTCAGTCCTACTCTGGAGGTGAGGCAGACTTCAGTCCTACTCTGGAGGTGAGACAGACTTCAGTCCTACTCTGGAGGTGAGACAGACTTCAGTCCTGCTCTGGAGGTGAGACAGACTTCAGTCCTGCTCTGGAGGTGAGACAGACTTCAGTCCTGCTCTGGAGGTGAGACAGACTTCAGTCCTACTCTGGAGGTGAGACAGACTTCAGTCCTACTCTGGAGGTGAGGCAGACTTCAGTCGTGCTCTGGAGGTGAGACAGACTTCAGTCCTGCTCTGGAGGTGAGACAGACTTCAGTCCTACTCTGCTCTGGAGGTGAGACAGACTTCAGTCCTACTCTGCTCTGGAGGTGAGACAGACTTCAGTCCTACTCTGCTCTGGAGGTGAGACAGACTTCAGTCCTACTCTGCTCTGGAGGTGAGACAGACTTCAATCCTACTCTGCTCTGGAGGTGAGACAGACTTCAGTCCTACTCTGGAGGTGAGACAGACTTCAGTCCTGCTTTGCTCTGGAGGTGAGACAGACTTCAATCTTACTCTGCTCTGGAGGTGAGACAGACTTCAGTCCTACTCTGGAGGTGAGACAGACTTCAGTCCTGCTTTGCTCTGGAGGTGAGACAGACTTCAGTCCTACTCTGGAGGTGAGACAGACGTCAGTCCTACTCTGCTCTGGAGGTGAGACAGACTTCAGTCCTACTCTGCTCTGGAGGTGAGACAGACTTCAGTCCTACTCTGCTCTGGAGGTGAGACAGACTTCAATCCTACTCTGCTCTGGAGGTGAGACAGACTTCAGTCCTACTCTGGAGGTGAGACAGACTTCAGTCCTGCTTTGCTCTGGAGGTGAGACAGACTTCAGTCCTACTCTGGAGGTGAGACAGACGTCAGTCCTACTCTGCTCTGGAGGTGAGACAGACGTCAGTCCTACTCTGCTCTGGAGGTGAGACAGACTTCAGTCCTGCTCTGGAGGTGAGACAGACTTCAGTCCTAGTCTGCTCTGGAGGTGAGAGACAGTTATCTGGGAGAGATAGTGTCCATCCAAACAGCTCAACTGGGATCATACTAGACTATTGTTCTTCAGTCTAACATTAAATCTCTTCTTCAGTTTTATCACTGCCTAATTTGTTGTGACAGAAAGGGAGACAAGACTACACACATCACATGTGTTTATGTGTAACACTCAACCCCCAAAGCCTCTGTATACAACCAGGTAGTGGGTTAAAGGGTTACAGATAAGGTGGGTTTGGGAACAGAGGACATGTTGAAGATTTGAAGAGTAAATGACAGTCTCTCAGCCACGACGCCGGACACTGCTCTGTGCTGACCACAGTGACCTGAGGTCCTGACCAGGTTCTGAACATCCATGTGCTGACCGCCCCATATCCTGCTGGGTCATCTCTTCCATATGACAGGCTGCATCTCAGGGAGTGTGTTTGGGAGGGTTTGACTATGGAGAAACCTCTGACCTTCAGGAGTACAGACAATATGGCATGGCCCATCTCAATGCCTTGGGGTGAGGTAGCTATTCCTCTTCTCTGGCCCATCTCAAAGCCTTGGCGTTAGTCTGCCCTATGAACCCTGATGTAGAACACAGAGATAATAGACTTATATGCAGCTGGACTAGTAGCTCTACCAGCCAGTAAAGCGGTTTGGTGGCAGCAACACATTCTGACATATCTGATACACTAACCCTGAACAGCTCTGGTACCTGCAGCTCAACCAAACACCCTGTCAGAACAACCTTCAGCAGACTGGGAGGTTCTGTACAGATTAAATGCCAAGGATTAAGGGTGAGGTTGTGGTTTGGTAATGGGGATTAAACCCCAGGCACAGGAACTTCCACTACACCTAGTCAGACCTCCTAAACTACACCTAGTCAGACCTCCTTCACTACACCTAGTCAGACCTCCTCCACTACAGCTAGTCTAGTCAGACCTCCTCCACTACACCTAGTCTAGCCAGACCTCCTCCACTTCACCTAGTCTAGCCAGACCTCCTCCACTACACCTAGTCAGACCTCCTCCACTACACCTAGTCAGACCTCCTCCACTACACCTAGTCTAGTCAGACCTCCTCCACTACACCTAGTCTAGTCAGACCTCCACTACACATAGTCTAGTCAGACCTCCTCCACTACACCTAGTCAGACCTCCACTACACCTAGTCTAGTCAGACCTCCTGCACTACACCTAGTCTAGTCAGACCTCCTGCACTACACCTAGTCTAGTCAGACCTCCTCCACTACACCTAGTCTAGTCAGACCTCCTCCACTACACCTAGTCTAGTCAGACCTCCTCCACTACAGCTAGTCAGACCTCCTCCACTACACAGTCTCAGACCTCCTCCACTACACCTAGTCTAGTCAGACCTCCTCCACTACACCTAGTCTAGTCAGACCTCCTCCACTACACCTAGTCAGACCTCCTCCACTACACCTAGTCTGACCTCCTCCACTACACCTAGTCTAGCCAGACCTCCTCCACTACACCTAGTCAGACCTCCTCCACTACACCTAGTCTAGTCAGACCTCCTCCACTACACCTAGTCTAGTCAGACCTCCTCCACTACACCTAGTCTAGTTAGACCTCCTCCACTACACCTAGTCAGACCTCCTCCACTACACCTAGTCTAGTCAGACCTCCTCCACTACACCTAGTCTAGCCAGACCTCCTCCACTACACCTAGTCAGACCTCCTCCACTACACCTAGTCTAGTCAGACCTCCTCCACTACACCTAGTCTAGTCAGACCTCCTCCACTACACCTAGTCAGACCTCCTCCACTACACCTAGTCAGACCTCCTCCACTACACCTAGTCTAGTCAGACCTCCTCCACTTCACCTAGTCTAGTCAGACCTCCTCCACTACACCTAGTCTAGTCAGACCTCCTCCACTACACCTAGTCTAGTCAGACCTCCTCCACTACACCTAGTCTAGTCAGACCTCCTCCACTACACCTAGTCTAGTCACACCTCCTCCACTACACCTAGTCTAGTCAGACCTCCTCCACTACACCTAGTCTAGTCAGACCTCCTCCACTACACCTAGTCTAGTCAGACCTCCTCCACTACACCTAGTCTAGTCAGACCTCCTCCACTACACCTAGTCTAGTCAGACCTCCTCCACTACACCTAGTCTAGTCAGACCTCCTCCACTACACCTAGTCAGACCTCCTCCACTACACCTAGTCTAGTCAGTCCTCCTCCACTACACCTAGTCTAGTCAGACCTCCTCCACTACACCTAGTCTAGTCAGACCTCCTCCACTACACCTAGTCTAGTCAGACCTCCTCCACTACACCTAGTCTAGTCAGACCTCCTCCACTACACCTAGTCTAGTAGACCTCCTCCACTACACCTAGTCTAGTCAGACCTCCTCCACTACACCTAGTCTAGTCAGACCTCCTCCACTACACCTAGTCTAGTCAGACCTCCTCCACTACACCTAGTCTAGTCAGACCTCCTCCACTACACCTAGTCTAGTTAGACCTCCTCCACTACACCTAGTCTAGTCAGACCTCCTCCACTACACCTAGTCTAGTCAGACCTCCTCCACTACAGCTAGTCTAGTCAGACCTCCTCCACTACACCTAGTCTAGTCAGACCTCCTCCACTACAACTAGTCTAGTCAGACCTCCTCCACTACACCTAGTCTAGTCAGACCTCCTCCACTACACCTAGTCTAGTCAGACCTCCTCCACTACACCTAGTCTAGTCAGACCTCCTCCACTACAGCTAGTCAGACCTCCTCCACTACAGCTAGTCTAGTCAGACCTCCTCCACTACACCTAGTCTAGTCAGACCTCCTCCACTACACCTAGTCAGACCTCCTACACTACACCTAGTCTGACCTCCTCCACTACACCTAGTCTAGCCAGACCTCCTCCACTACACCTAGTCAGACCTCCTCCACTACACCTAGTCTAGTCAGACCTCCTCCACTACACCTAGTCTAGTCAGACCTCCTCCACTACACCTAGTCTAGTTAGACCTCCTCCACTACACCTAGTCAGACCTCCTCCACTACACCTAGTCTAGTCAGACCTCCTCCACTACACCTAGTCTAGCCAGAACTCCTCCACTACACCTAGTCAGACCTCCTCCACTACACCTAGTCTAGTCAGACCTCCTCCACTACACCTAGTCTAGTCAGACCTCCTCCACTACACCTAGTCTAGTTAGACCTCCTCCACTACACCTAGTCAGACCTCCTCCACTACACCTAGTCTAGTCAGACCTCCTCCACTACACCTAGTCTAGTCAGACCTCCTCCACTACACCTAGTCTAGTCAGACCTCCTCCACTACACCTAGTCTAGTCAGACCTCGTCCACTACACCTAGTCTAGTCAGACCTCCTCCACTACACCTAGTCTAGTCAGACCTCCTCCACTACACCTAGTCTAGTCAGACCTCCTCCACTACACATAGTCTAGTCAGACCTCCTCCACTACACCTAGTCTAGTCAGACCTCCTCCACTACACCTAGTCTAGTCAGACCTCCTCCACTACACCTAGTCTAGTCAGACCTCCTCCACTACACCTAGTCTAGTCAGACCTCCTCCACTACACCTAGTCTAGTCAGACCTCCTCCACTACACCTAGTCTAGTCAGACCTCCTCCACTACACCTAGTCTAGTCAGACCTCCTCCACTACACCTAGTCTAGTCACACCTCCTCCACTACACCTAGTCTAGTCAGACCTCCTCCACTACAGCTAGTCAGACCTCCTCCACTACACCTAGTCTAGTCAGACCTCCTCCACTACACCTAGTCTAGTCAGACCTCCTCCACTACACCTAGTCAGACCTCCTTCACTACACCTAGTCTAGTCAGTCCTCCTCCACTACACCTAGTCTAGTCAGACCTCCTTCACTACACCTAATCTAGTCAGTCCTCCTCCACTACACCTAGTCTAGTCAGACCTCCCCCACTACACCTAGTCTAGTTAGACCTCCTCCACTACACCTAGTCTAGTCAGACCTCCTCCACTACACCTAGTCTAGTCAGACCTCCTCCACTACACCTAGTCTAGTCAGACCTCCTCCACTACACCTAGTCTAGTCAGACCTCCTCCACTACACCTAGACCTCCTCCACTCTAGTCTAGTCAGACCTCCTCCACTACACCTAGTCTAGTCAGACCTCCTCCACTACACCTAGTCTAGTCAGACCTCCTCCACTACAGCTAGTCTAGTCAGACCTCCTCCACTACACCTAGTCTAGTCAGACCTCCTCCACTACAAGACCTCCTCCACTACACCTAGTCTAGTCAGACCTCCTCCACTACACCTAGTCTAGTCAGACCTCCTCCACTACACCTAGTCTAGTCAGACCTCCTCCACTACACCTAGTCTAGTCAGACCTCCTCCACTACACCTAGTCTAGTCAGACCTCCTCCACTACACCTAGTCTAGTCAGACCTCCTCCACTACACCTAGTCTAGTCAGACCTCCTCCACTACACCTAGTCTAGTCAGACCTCCTCCACTACACCTAGTCAGTCAGACCTCCTCCACTACACCTCCTCCACTACACCTAGTCTAGCCAGACCTCCTCCACTACACCTAGTCAGACCTCCTCCACTACACCTAGTCTAGTCAGAACTCCTCCACTACACCTAGTCTAGTCAGACCTCCTCCACTACACCTAGTCTAGTCAGACCTCCTCCACTACACCTAGTCTAGTCAGACCTCCTCCACTACACCTAGTCTAGTCAGACCTCCTCCACTACACCTAGTCTAGTCAGACCTCCTCCACTACACCTAGTCTAGTCTAGTCAGACCTCCTCCACTACACCTAGTCTAGTCAGACCTCCTCCACTACACCTAGTCTAGTCAGACCTCCTCCACTACACCTAGTCTAGTCAGACCTCCTCCACTACACCTAGTCTAGTCAGACCTCCTCCACTACACCTAGTCTAGTCAGACCTCCTCCACTACACCTAGTCTAGTCAGACCTCCTCCACTACACCTAGTCTAGTCAGACCTCCTCCACTACACCTACTGCTAGTCTAGTCAGACCTCCTCCACTACACCTAGTCTAGTCAGACCTCCTCCACTACACTGCTAGTCTAGTCAGACCTCCTCCACTACACCTAGTAGTCTAGTCAGACCTCCTCCACTACACCTAGTCTAGTCAGACCTCCTCCACTACACCTAGTCTAGTCAGACCTCCTCCACTACACCTAGTCTAGTCACCTAGTCAGACCTCCTCCACTACACCTAGTCTAGTCAGACCTCCTCCACTACACCCTAGTCAGACCTCCTCCACTACACCTAGTCTAGTCAGTCCTCCTCCACTACACCTAGTCTAGTCAGACCTCCTCCACTACACCTAGTCTAGTCAGACCTCCTCCACTACACCTAGTCTAGTCAGACCTCCTCCACTACACCTAGTCTAGTCAGACCTCCTCCACTACACCTAGTCTAGTCAGACCTCCTCCACTACACCTAGTCTAGTCAGACCTCCTCCACTACACCTAGTCTAGTCAGACCTCCTCCACTACACCTAGTCTAGTCAGACCTCCTCCACTACACCTAGTCTAGTCAGACCTCCTCCACTACACCTAGTCTAGTCAGACCTCCTCCACTACACCTAGTCTAGTCAGACCTCCTCCACTACACCTAGTCTAGTCAGACCTCCTCCACTACACCTAGTCTAGTCAGACCTCCTCCACTACACCTAGTCTAGTCAGACCTCCTCCACTACACCTAGTCTAGTCAGACCTCCTCCACTACACCTAGTCTAGTCAGACCTCCTCCACTACACCTAGTCTAGTCAGACCTCCTTCACTACACCTAGTCTAGTCAGACCTCCTCCACTACACCTAGTCTAGTCAGATCTCCATATGACCAATTCTGTTGGACCAAACCTTAAATGCAAAGATGGAGTTGAAACTGCTTGTTGTCAGAGAGGTGATATTTAGTCGTAGTGGTTGTAAGTGGCACGGGGAGGGGTTTGGTGTCTGTGTACGAGAGGGAAGGTGCACACAGCACAGAAGACAAGACCAAAAAGAAAACGCTGATAAAAAAATGTATTAAAACCTTGATTCTTGCGATACGGGCATTTGGAACATCGCCCTTAAACATACAGTGCCTCCAGAAAGTTTTCAAACCCCTCAACTTTTTCCACATTTTGTTGTGTTGCAGCCTGAATTTAAAATGGATTAAATTGAGATTGCGTGTCACTGGCCTACACACAATACCCCATATAATGTCAAAGTGGAATTATGCTTTTATATATTTTTTTTTACAAATGTATAAACAATTACAATCTGAAATGTCTTTGGTCAATAAGTATTCAACCGCTTTGTTATGGCAAGGCTAAATAAGTTCAGGAGTAAAAATGTGCTTAACAATTCACATCAGTTGAATGGACTCACTTTGTTCAATAGTGTTTAACATGATTTTTGAATGACTACCTCATCTCTGTACCCCAAACATACAATTATCTGTAAGGTCCCTCAGTCGAGCAGTGAATTTCAAACACAGATTTAACCACAAAGACCATGGAGGTTTTCTAATGCCTTGGAAAAAAGGGCACCTATTGGTAGATGGGTAAAAAAAATACAAAAATAAATACAATGAATATCTCTTTGGGCATTGTGAAGTTATTAATTACACTTTAGATGGTGTATCAATACACCCAGTCACTACAAATATACAGGCGTCCTTCTTAACTCAGTTGCTGGAGAGAAAGGAAACCGCTCAGGGATTTTACCATGAGGCCAATGATGACTTTAAAACAGTTACAGAGTTTAATGGCT
The DNA here is from genome assembly GCF_045791955.1 of Oncorhynchus clarkii lewisi. Taxonomy (NCBI): domain Eukaryota; kingdom Metazoa; phylum Chordata; class Actinopteri; order Salmoniformes; family Salmonidae; genus Oncorhynchus; species Oncorhynchus clarkii. The sequence continues at coordinate 22,964 of NW_027260938.1, forward strand.
GTGATAAGAGAAAACTGATCAACATTGTAGTTACGCCAAAATACTAACCTAAAGGACAATGTACAGAATAAAGAATTTTCAAAACATGCATTATGTTTGCAATAAGCCACTAAATTAAAACTACAAAAACGTGGAAAAAGAAATTAACTTTATGTCCTGAATACGAAGTGTTATGTTTGGGGCAAATCCAACACATCACTTAGTACCACTCTGCATATTTTCAAGCATGGTGGTGGCTACATCATGTTATGGGTATGCTTTTCATCGGCAAGGACTGGGTAAACAGAATGGAGATAAGCACAGGCAAAATCCTAGAGGAAAACCTGCTTCAGTCTTCTTTCCACCAGACACTGGGAGACAAATTCACCTTTCAACAGGACAATACAACACAAGGCCAAACATACACAGAGTGTACAAAACATTAGGAATACTTGCTCTTTCCAGGAAACTGACCATGTGAATGCCAAGATAGTTATGATCCTTATTGATGTCACTTGTTAAATCCAATTCAATCAGTGTAGATGAAGGGGAGGAGACAGGTTAAACAAGGATTTTTTTTTTAAAGCCTTGAGACAAGGATTGTGTATGTGTGCCATTCAGATGGTGAATGGGCAAGACAAAAAATGTAAGTGCCTTTGGCATGGTAGTAGGTGCCAGGCGCACCAGTTTGTGTTACAAACGGCAACACTGCTGGGTTTTTCACACTCAACAGTTTCCCGTGTGTATAAAGAATGGTCTACCACCCAAAAGACATCCAGCTAACTTGACACAACTGTGTGAAGCATTGGAGTCAACATGGGCCATCATCCCTGTGGAACGCATTCGACACCTTGTAAAGTCCATGTCCGGATGACCTGAGGCAGTTCTGAGGGCAAAAGGGGGTGCAACTCAATAATAGGAAGGTGTTCCTAATGCTTTGTCCACTCAGTGTAAATCGACCTGTATAGACTAGGTAAAGGAAAGGGGGTACAACTCAATAGTAGGAAGGTGTTCCTAATGTTTTGTCCACTCAGTGTAAATCGACCTGTATAGACTAGGTAAAAGGAAGGGGGTACAACTCAATAGTAGGAAGGTGTTCCTAATGTTTTGTCCACTCAGTGTAAATCGACCTGTATAGACTAGGTAAAGGGAAGGGGGTACAACTCAATAGTAGGAAGGTGTTCCTAATGTTTTGTCCACTCAGTGTAAATCGATCTGTATAGACTAGGTAAAGGGAAGGGAAAGGGGGTACAACTCAATAGTAGGAAGGTGTTCTTAATGTTTTGTCCACTCAGTGTAAATCGACCTGTATAGACTAGGTAAAGGGAAGGGGGTACAACTCAATAGTAGGAAGGTGTTCCTAATGTTTTGTCCACTCAGTGTAAATCGACCTGTATAGACTAGGTAAAGGGAAGGGAAAGGGGGTACAACTCAATAGTAGGAAGGTGTTCCTAATGTTTTGTCCACTCAGTGTAAATCGACCTGTATAGACTAGGTAAAGGGAAGGTGTTCCTAATGTTTTGTCCACTCAGTCTAAATCGACCTGTATAGACTAGGTAAAGGGAAGGGGGTACAACTCAATAGTAGGAAGGTGTTCCTAATGGTTTGTCCACTCAAGAGTACACTGAAGTTGCCTACCAAGAAGACATTGAATGTTCCTTAGTGGCTGATTAACAGTTTTGACTTAAATCACCTTGAAAATATATGGCAAGACATAAAAATGGCTGTCTAGGAATGATCTACAACCAACTTTACAAAGCTTGAAGAATTTGTTTTAATAATGTGCAAATATTGTTCAATCCAGGTGTGGAAAGCTCTTAGAGACTAACCCAGAAAGACTCACAGCTCTTAGAGACTAACCCAGAAAGACTCACAGCTCTTAGAGACTAACCCAGAAAGACTCACAGCTGTAATCACTCTTAGAGACTTACCCAGAAAGACTCACAGCTGTAATCACTCTTAGAGACTAACCCAGAAAGACTCACAGCTGCAATCACTCTTAGAGACTAACCCAGAAAGACTCACAGCTGCAATCACTCTTAGAGACTAACCCAGAAAGACTCACAGCTGTAATCACTCTTAGAGACTTACCTAGAAAGACTCACAGCTGTAATCACTCTTAGAGACTTACCCAGAAAGACTCACAGCTGTAATCACTCTTAGAGACTAACCCAGAAAGACGCACAGGTGTAATCACTCTTAGAGACTTACCCAGAAAGACTGACTATTGACTTAGGGGTATGAATACAGTATTTCTATATTTCATTTTCAATAAATGTGCAAAAATGTCTAAAACCATATTTTCACTTTGTCATTATGGACATTGTACGTAGAAAAATCAATTTAATCCATGTTGAATTCAGGCTGTAACAACAAAATGTGGAATAAATCAAGGGGTATGAATACTTTCTGAAGGCACTGCAGATTCAAATGAATCAAAGGAATTTGATATATCGCCCAGTCCTAACAGTGTCTGGCCAAGTAAGGACGGATCTTTCTGACAGTAGGATTCTATAACAGCAGGCCTGTTCCAGCCTGGCAGAGAGAGCATGGAGGGGAGCTGCAGAGACAACATCAATCAGCCTCTCAGTCAGTCATTCATAGTAAAGGTCAATTTAACATAGTGAAGCACGTAAGACTGCTACTGAGCTGTTTACTCTCTGTGTGATGCATATGAGCCAATTAAAACACTGTGAAGGACGGTAGATACATCAACTATAGGCACAGAAAACTGATGACGGCTGGAAACTGGAGTTTGTTAAAGTGTTTCATTGGTCATACAGCAGATAGGGTGGGGCGACAACCTTTGGGGAACGCACAACCTCTGGGGAACGCACAACCTCTGGGGAACGCACAACCTCTGGGGAACGCACAACCTCTGGGGAACGCACAACCTCTGGGGAACGCACAACCTCCGGGGAACGCACAACCTCTGGGGAACGCACAACCTCTGGGGAACGCACAACCTCTGGGGAACGCACAACCTCTGGGGAACGCACAACCTCTGGGGAACGCACAACCTCCGTGCACTAGATGGGCCTAGTGCACGGCTCTGACGGTCTGTCTGGTGGCTGACCTGCCTGTAGTGATAGATAGTTGTGTCAGGAAAACAACCTCTCACTCAACGTCAACAAAACAAAGGAGTTGATCGTGGACTTCAGGAAACAGCAGAGGGAGCACCCCCCTATCCACATTGACGGGACAGTAGTGGAGAAGGTGGGAAGTTTTAAATTCCTCGGCGTACACATCACAGACAAACTGAATTGGTCCACCAACACAGACAGTGTGGTGAAGAAGGCGCAGCAGCGCCTCTTCAACCTCAGGAGACTGAAGAAATGTGTCTTGTCACCAAAAACACTGACAAACTTCTACAGATGCACAATCGAGAGCATCCTGTCGGGCTGTATCACCGCCTGGTACGGCAAATGCTCCGCCCACAACCATAAGGCTCTACAGAGGGTAGTGAGGTCTGCACAACGCATCACCGGGGGCAAACTACCTGCCCTCCAGGACACCTACACCACCCGATGTCACAGGAAGGCCAAAAAGATCATCAAGGACAACAACCACCCGAGCCACTGCCTGTTCACCCCGCTATCATCCAGAAGGCGAGGTCAGTACAGGTGCATCAAAGCTGGGACCGAGAGACTGAAAAACAGCTTCTATCTCAAGGCCATCAGACTGTTAAACAGCCACCACTAACATTGAGAGGCTGCTGCCAACATAGTGACTTGAAATCATTGGACACTCTAACAAATGGAACACTAGTCAATTTAATAATGCCACTTTAATAATGCATTAATCATCTCATATGTATATAATGTATTTTATACCATCTATTGCACATTGCCTATGCCGCTCTGTTATTGCTCAACCATATATTTACATGCACATATTCTTATTCATTCCTTTACTTAGATCTGTGTGTATTAGGTAGTTGTGGAATTGTTAGATTACATGTTTGATATTGCTGCACTGTCAGAACTAGAAGCAAAAGCATTTCGCTACACTCACATTAACATCTGCTAACCATGTGTGTGTGACCAATATAATTTGATTTGAGATAGGCTTAGTGCACGGATCTGTCTGTCTGGTGGCTGACCTGCCTATACTGTGCCCCTAACCGTCTCTCTCCATCCCTAGCTAGCGCACATGAGTGTTTGTGTTCTCGGAAGTACGGAAACGAATGCTCTGTTCCAAAAATACTTAATCTCAGGATACTTAATCCACTAACTGTCTTGGTAAGTCACAGTATTTTTTACGTAATGGGAGCTTGAGGCAGTATAACGTAATGAGAGTTTGAGGCAGTACTGTGTATATGGGAGCTTGAGGCAGTATCGAGTAAATGGGAGCTTGAGGCAGTATTGTGTAAATGGGAGCTTGAGACAGTATCGAGTAAATGGGAGCTTGAGGCAGTATCGAGTAAATGGGAGTTTGAGGCAATATTGAGTAAATGGGAGCTTGAGACAGTATTGAGTAAATGGGAGCTTGAGGCAGTATCGTGAAAATGGGAGTTTGAGGCAGTACAATGTAATGAGAGCTTGAGGCAGTATAATGTAATGAGAGCTTGAAGCAGTACAATGTAATGGGAGCTTTGAGGCAGTATAATGTAATGGGAACTTGAGGCAGTATAATGTAATGGGAGCTTGAGGCAGTATAATGTAATGGGAACTTGAGGCAGTATAATGTAATGGGAGCTTTAGGCAGTATCATTGTTTGAAAGCTGAACGTACTACTTTACTTCTGATAATGAGGCATGTCTTACCTTGCTTCACAGTAGCCTAGCCAAAATCCATCCATAGATATGTGGGGGTAATTATTTTATAAAAGACTTCCTCATGTCATTAACCAGCATTTCTCTCCTGTTCTATTGATTTTCATATCAACTTTATTTCGTTGTCCAGAAGCCCAAAGGTACAATCCTAGTCATATTGGCAACCCATCCTAGTTGTTGCTATTAGGTTCCCAGTCTTTCTACGTTTGAGGTTTTCAGCTCTGGCACATATGAAACACTCAGGTGAACTGTTTCCAACTGGCTTTTACAGACACACTCAGGTGAACTGTCTACAACTGGCTTTTACAGACACACTGTTTCCAACTGGCTTTTCCAGAAACACTCAGGTGAACTGTTTCCAACAGACTTTTCCAGAAACACTCAGGTGAACTGTTTCCAACTGGCTTTTCCAGAAACACTCAGGTGAACTGTTTCCAACAGACTTTTACAGAAACACTCAGGTGAACTGTTTCCAACAGGTGAACTGTTTCCAACAGACCAGAAACACTCAGGTGAACTGTTTCCAACAGACTTTTCCAGAAACACTCAGGTGAACTGTTTCCAACAGACTTTTCCAGAAACACTCAGGTGAACTGTTTCCAACAGACTTTTACAGAAACACTCAGGTGAACTGTTTCCAACAGACTTTTACAGAAACACTCAGGTGAACTGTTTCCAACAGACTTTTACAGACAATTTGACATGTTTAAATGACGTTTAATTAGCTGCTTCATTACAGGAGCTGCATGTCTAATAATAGGCGACAACTGCTTGACTGTAAGACGATATGCAACAATACCCAGCCCGTTTCCATTAAGCTCTTTATGAAAAATGTCTGTTCCTTATATGTATATATATGAATATGTTCCTTGTATGACGATAGTGTATATATGAATCTGTTCCTTGTATGACGATAGTGTATATTTGAATATGTTCCTTGTATGACGATAGTGTATATATGAATCTGTTCCTTGTATGACGATAGTGTATATATGAATCTGTTCCTTGTATGACGATAGTGTATATTTGAATATGTTCCTTGTATGCATGCAGAGTATATTCTGTTGGACACGTCATTTTACTGTTTGTTCACTGGTTAATGAAGGCCTGTTAGCCAGCAGCAACATCCCTAATATATACACACAAAACAAGTCAAGGCGTCTGATTGGGCCAGGCTCAGCTCGCAGCATGCCAAGCTGTCACGTTCCGGTTTACACCTTGTCCATCTGAAGATGTCCGGTCCCCAACTTCAGACAGACACACAGACAAAAGTGAGAGCCACAGTGTACTGACACTACATGGGTCCAGCAGGTGCTGCCTGTACCAGTGAATCATTAACTGGCTTCAAGACCCACACCAGACTGGAGGTAGCTGGACATTCACCAGACTGGAGGTAGCTAGACCCACACCAGACTGGAGGTAGCTGGACATTCACCAGACTGGAGGTAGCTGGACATTCACCAGACTGGAGGTAGCTGGACATTCACCAGACTGGAGGTAGCTAGACCCACACCAGACTGGAGGTAGCTGGACATTCACCAGACTGGAGGTAGCTGGACCCACACCAGACTGGAGGTAGCAAGACATTTTGCCAGACTGGAGGTAGCTGGACATTCACCAGACAGGAGGTAGCTAGACCCACACCAGACTGGAGGTAGCTGGACATTCACCAGACTGGAGGTAGCTGGACATTCACCAGACTGGAGGTAGCTAGACATTCACCAGACTGGAGATAGCTGGACATTCACCAGACTGGATGTAAAAGACAGAGAGAGTGACTATAGAGCTAGTATAACAGACATAGAGAGTGACTATAGAGCTAGTATTAGAACATGTAACAATAGATAGAGAGTGACTATAGAGCTAGTATAACAGACATAGAGAGTGACTATAGAGCTAGTATAACAGACATAGAGAGTGACTATAGAGCTAGTATAACAGACACAGAGAGTGACTATAGAGCTAGTATTAGGACATGTAACAATAGATAGAGTGACTATAGAGCTAGTATAACAGACATAGAGAGTGACTATAGAGCTAGTATTAGAACATGTAACAATAGATAGAGAGTGACTATAGAGCTAGTATAACAGACATAGAGAGTGACTATAGAGCTAGTATAACAGACATAGAGAGTGACTATAGAGCTAGTATCATATGGGGCGGCAGGGTAGCCTAGTGGTTAGAGCGTTGGACTAGTGACCGGAAGGTTGCAAGTTCAAATCCCTGAGCTGACAAGGTACAAATCTGTCGTTCTGCCCCTGAACAGGCAGTTAACCCACTAGTGATTGAAAAGGCTGTCATTGAAAATAAGAATGTGTTTTTAACTGACTTGCCTAGTTAAATAAAGGTAAAATAAAAAATAAAAAATCAGAAAGTACAACAGAGTGACTATAGAGCTAGTATCAGAAAGTGTATTATTAGACAGAGTGACTATAGAGCTAGTATCAGAAAGTGTATTATTAGACAGTGTGACTATGGAGCTAGTATCAGACAGTGTAATATTAGACATAGAGAGTGACTATAGAGCTAGTGTTGCTAGGCTAAGGTCTGTGCAGGTGGAGTCACTCATGCATGCTGCCTGTTTGAGTAGATGAGTTAACCAGAGCCCCAGAGGACCAGTGAGGGGTAACAGAGGGTTAGGGTTCGGGTGTCGCTGTGTGACACAGAGAGGAGGCTCCCTGAGCTCATAAATCAGGACAGAATGTCTTGCCTCTCTACAGCTCAGCAGGCTGTTTACTCTGGAGTAAGTGGAGGTGAGGAGTGTGTGTGTGTGAGAGAGAGAGACTGTGTGTTGCTGGCAGATCTCTTTCTCATACACACCCAGGTTAAACTGCTGCACTAAATCACTTTATAAATGGGAACTAATTCCAAGTTGCTGTCCTAAAGCACACGTTAAAACAACAGTCAATAGTGAATAAAAATACAGCCCCTAATGGGCTTCAACCTAATGAACATCCATTTTGCTCTGTTGTGTACCCAGTTTCCCCCAGTCTATATTGCTGTAATAATTCCCACACAGGGTTCTAATAGGGTTAGTTAAGGTGAGAGTTTCCCAGACAAACACCTCTAGTCCAGTCCTATAGCTGACCCTTTGAACACAGTGAGAACACAGCGGGCCCACGACTTAAATCCTTTTATTGTGCTTCACTAAAACAATAAATTAATGGCCAACAAATTCCTGCAGGTAAAGTAAATATCATAAAGAGTGAATAAATACAACAGAATGTTTTAAATAAATATCATTCAGTGTTCTGGTCTGGCTCAGACTGAAAGATAAACAATAGTGGTATAGAAGAGTCCTCATAAATTTACACAGTGTTTCTTAGCCACGCTCCTACGCACAAACACACTCACACATAAATCTGACAGTGTTTCCTTGCCACGCTTCCTAGGATCCGGAAGTGTTATAAAGAACACAAGCAAGGTGTCTGCTGGGTAATTCATGATGGGCCGAGCAGGCGTTTGTCTATTTAATTTAGACAGAAACAAATAAGTCTTTAGCTGGTTAAAGCTAGGGTTAAAGCTGGGGTTAATAGCTGCCTAATGACTCTGAAAGTAGTTAAGCCCCAGGAAAATAAACACAAAACACAGAGCACATTGGCTTATAGACGTTCCACAGACATACAGGTAGGTAGCCTAGTGGTTAAGAGTGTTGGGCCAGTAACCCAAAGGTCGCTGGTTCAAATCCCAGAGCCGGCAAGGTGGAAAAATCTGCCATTCTGCAGAAAATGCAGAAGACACATTTGGGTTGAATGCATTCAGTTGTTCAACTGATCCCCTTTCTGGCACTAACACTTGTCTTGTCTTTCTAGGGAGTTTTTCCTAGCCACCGTGCTTCTACACCTGCATTGCTTGCTGTTTGGGGTTTTAGGCTGGGTTTCTGTACAGCACTTTGAGATATCAGCTGATGTACGAAGGGCTATATAAATAAATTTGATTTGATTTTGATTCTTTTGTAACTAGCTCTGATTTCCTGGTAATGACTGATATGTGGTTGTCTATCCTAGCTTGGTTAACAGAACTGACTGTATGTCACTCTGGATAACAGATAACGGCTAAATGATCAACATGTAATACATCTCAAATAATAAGATACCCACATGTATTTCAATAAACACACAATGTCCTGTGTGAAATCTAAGCAGGTAAGGTGTCACAATAAAGATGGACACAGGGAGGACACCTCCGACTCAGGGCACACTTCTCCTCTCCACTGTTTAAATAGGAGGGAAAGTAAATCAGCTGCTGTTATGACTTGGTCCTCAGCCTGAGTGTGGGTCTTAAGTGTCTTAGTGCAGTGGTTCCCAAACTGAGGGGGCGAGAGATTGGTCGGGGGGGGGGGGGGGGGGGGAGTGGTCAGGGAGCGGGCGAGTGGTCAGGGAGCGCGCGAGTGGTCGGGGGGCGCGGAGTGGTCGGGGGGCGGGCGAGTGGTCAGGGAGCGCGCGAGTGGTCGGGGGGCGGGCGAGTGGTCGGGGGGCGGGCGAGTGGTCGGGGGGCGCGCGAGTGGTCGGGGGGCGCGCGAGTGGTCGGGGGGCGCGCGAGTGGTCGGGGGGCGCGCGAGTGGTCGGGGGGCGCGCGAGTGGTCAGGGGGGGAGGGGGGCAGGCGAGTGGTCAGGGGGCGCGCGGGGGGGGGTCGGGGGCTCGCGAGTGGTTAGGGGGCGCGCGAGTGGTCGGCGGGGAGTTTTTTAGGGTCCGGCTTTCAACTTAGCTCTGAAACTTGTAAATGTTCCCCAATGATGGAATGGGGGCCTGATTGAAACAGTTTGGGAACCATTGTCTTATTGTAAACAACAACAGCCCAGCCTAATATGAACCTGTGTGTGGGTCTAGTGTCTTAGTGTAACTAAACAGACAATCTGTGGACCTTGCTCAGAGTTCATCAGGGATCAGCTGTGGGTGACCACCTTGCTCAGAGTTCATCAGGGATCATCTGTGGGTGACCACCTTGCTCAGAGTTCATCAGGGATCAGCTGTGGGTGACCACGTTGTATTGTAGGGATCAGACTCATTTTTACAGTATCAGGAAACAACACCCAAATAGACAGACAGACGGACAGAAACAAAGCCTGGAAGTCAGACAGACAGACAGCCAGCCAGGGAGGCAAACAGACACCCAGCTGTGTGTATATGTGTAGGTGTGTGTGGATATGTGTAGGTGTGTGTTAATTAGGACCGATTTCAAGTTTTCATAACAATCGGAAATCGGTATTTTTTAACTACTTCATTTAATCTTTATTTAACTAGACAAATCAGTTAAGAACACATTCTTATTTTCAATGACGGCCTAGAAACAGTGGGTTAACTGCCTTGCTCAGGGGCAGAACGACAGATTTTCACCTTGTCAGCTCGGGGGATTCAATCTTGCAACCTTACAGTTAACTAGTCCAAAGCTCTTACCACCTGCCTCTCATTGCACTACACAAGGAGCCTCTGCCTGTTACACAAATGCAGTAAGCCAAGGTAAGTTGCTAGCTACCATTAATCTTATCTTATAAAAAACAATGTGTGCCTAACCATAAACATCAATGCCTTTCTTAAAATCAATACACAGAAGAATATATTTTTAAATCTGCATATTTAAATCCAGGTTAGCAGGCAATATTAACCAGGTGAAATTGTGTCACTTCTCTTGCATTCATTGCACGCAGAGTCAGTGTATATGCAACAGTTTGGGCTGCCTAATTTGCCAGAATTTTACGTAATTATGACATAACATTGAAGGTTGTGCAATGTAACAGGAATATTTAGACTTATGAATGCCACCCGTTAGATAAAATACGGAACGGTTCCGTATTTCACTGAAAGAATAAACGTCTTGTTTTTGAGATGATAGTTTCCGTATTCGACCATATTAATGACCTAAGGCTCGTATTTCTGCGTGTTATTATGTTATAACTAAGTCTATGATTTGATAGAGCAGTCTGACTGAGCGGCGGTAGGCAGCAGCAGGCTCGTAAGCATTCACTCAAACTGCACTTTCGTGCGTATGACTGCAGCTCTTCGTTGTGCTTCAAGCATTGAGCTGTTTATGACTTCAAGCCTATCAACTCCCGAGATGAGGCTGGTGTAACCGATGTGAAATGGCTAGCTAGTTAGCGGGGTATGCACTAATATCGTTTCAAACGTCACTGGGAAAATTGAAGACTCATGTTAAAAGGAACCACCAGCTTTCATATGTTCTCATGTTCTGAGCAAGGAACTTAAACGTTAGCTTTCTTACATGGCACATATTGCACTTTTACTTTCTTCTCCAACACTTTGTTTTTGCATTATTTAAACCAAATTGAACATGTTTCATTATTTATTTGAGGCTAAATTGATTTTATTGATGTAATATATTAAGTTAAAATAAGTGTTCATTCAGTATTGTTGAAATTGTCATTATTACAAATAAATAAATAACATAATTTTTTTTTAAAAATCAGCCGACTAATCGGTATAGGTATCGGCGTTGAAAAATCATATTCGGTCGACCTCTAGTGTAGGTGTGTGTGGATATGTGTAGGTGTGTGTGGATATGCGTGGAAATGTGTAGGTGTGAGTGTATATGTGTAGGTGTGTGTGGATACGTGTGGAAATGTGTAGGTGTGTGTGGATATGTGTGGAAATGTGTAGGTGTGTGTGGATATGTGTAGGTCTGTGTGTATATGTGTAGGTGTGTGTGGATATGTGTAGGTGTGTGTGGATATGTGTAGGTGTGTGTGGATGTGTGTAGGTGTGTGTGGATATGTGTAGGTGTGTGTGGATGTGTGTAGGTGTGTGTGGATATGTGTGGAAATGTGTAGGTGTGTGTGGACATGTATAGGTGTGTGTGGACATGTGTAGGTGTGTGTGGACATGTGTAGGTGTGTGTGGACATGTGTAGGTGTGTGTGGACATGTGTAGGTGTGTGTGGACATGTGTAGGTGTGTGTGGACATGTGTAGGTGTGTGTGGATATGGGTAGGTGTGTGTGGACATGTGTAGGTGTGTGTGGACATGTGTAGGTGTGTGTGGATACAACGGTAGGCTGTAGATATATATAGATAAAGGGATCCTACCACAGGACATCAGCCCATCTGCCTGTCTGTCTGAGACGAGAGGTGTTGTATTTCCTCCCCTGGTCAGACAACAGACTATCACAAAGACGCTTGTTTTCCCTATCTTACCCACACCATGACCCCTCCCTATCTGCTGCCTGACGACAGGAAATCATGACTCCTGTAAGACTATCCTTCAAACTAAATCCCAGGGGAAGTCCCACAGAACGCAATCATCACATGACTAATAACACCAGTCATTACATGACTAATAACACCACAGTCAATACATGACTAATATCACCACAGTCATTACATGACTAATAACACCACAGCCAATATAATAACACCAGTCATTACATGACTAATATCACCACAGTCATTACATGACTAATAACACCACAGTCATTACATGACTAATATCACCACAGTCAATACATGACTAATATCACCACAGTCATTACATGACTAATAACACAGTCATTACATGACTAATAACACCACAGCCAATATAATAACACCAGTCATTACATGACTAATATCACCACAGTCATTACATGACTAATATCACCACAGTCATTACATGACTAATATCACCACAGTCATTACATGACTAATAACACCACAGCCAATATAATAACACCACAGTCAATACATGACTAATATCACCACAGTCATTACATGCCAATATAATAACACCACAGTCATTACATGACTAATAACACCACAGTCATTACATGACTAATAACACCACAGTCATTACATGACTAATAACACCACAGTCATTACATGACTAATAACACCACAGTCATTACATGACTAATATCACACCACAGTAACACCAGACATTACATGACTAATAACACCACAGTCATTACATGACTAATAACACCACAGTCAATACATGACTAATAACACCACACCACAGTCATTACATGACTAATAACACCAGTCATTACATGACTAATAACACCACAGTCATTACATGACTACTAACACCACAGTCATTACATGACTAATAACACCACAGTCATTACGTGACTAATAACACCACAGTCATTACGTGACTAATAACACCACAGTCATTTACATGACTACTAACACCACAGTCATTACATGACTACTAACACCACAGTCATTACATGACTACTAACACCACAGTCATTACATGACTACTAACACCACAGTCATTACATGACTACTAACACCACAGTCATTACATGACTACTAACACCACAGTCATTACATGACTACTAACACCACAGTCATTACATGACTAATAACACCACAGTCATTACATGACTACTAACACCACAGTCATTACATGACTACTAACACCACAGTCATTACATGACTACAGTCATTACACCACCAGTCATTACATGACTACTAACACCACAGTCATTACATGACTACTAACACCACAGTCATTACATGACTACTAACACCACAGTCATTACATGACTACTAACACCACAGTCATTACATGACTACTAACGCCACAGTCATTACATGACTACTAACACCACAGTCATTACATGACTACTAACACCACAGTCATTACATGACTACTAACACCACAGTCATTACATGACTACTAACACCACAGTCATTACATGACTAATAACACCAGTCATTCTAATAAAAATATTTTATCAAACACTTTCTCCTGCAGGTGAAAGCTAATGATGTCAGTGTAGCCGGGCCTTTCCAGCAGGGTAAGGCTCTGAGCTGTTATCCCCAGTATCAGGCTGTCTCAGTGGGGTTCAGAGGTGGGCTGAGCAGGGCTGGAAGACATGGGGGCTGGGACTGAGCTGTTATCCCCAGTATCAGGCGGTCTCAGTGGGGTTCAGAGGTGGGCTGAGCAGGGCTGGAAGACATGGGGGCTGGGACTGAGCTGTTATCCCCAGTATCAGGCGGTCTCAGTGGGGTTCAGAGGTGGGCTGAGCAGGGCTGGAAGACATGGGGGCTGGGACTCTGAGCTGTTAAAAATATTTATTTAAAGATTTTTTATAAATGTGAATATTTGTAGCTACTTTTTAAGTGAAAAAGGGTTGTGTTCTTCATTTCACCTGTCATATACTGTTTGATTTTGAATCTTACTGGTAGTTCCCATACATGTGGTGTTTGTTAACAAGCACAACGACGAGAGACCAGAGCCTTGGGAGTCAAATAAAAAGGTTCCATTTTATTTTTAAACCTAAAAAATAAAGTTGTGCAGCATGTGCCAGCTGATCTAGTTACAGGAGGGAATGCACAACTAGATGTTTGCCAGCTAGATATCTGATAACTATTAAGTTAACTGTCTAAAATGTGCTAAATGCTCTGCCGTTGTGCATTTGGTTTGTTAATTTAGTAACTAGTTCACTTCTTCCCAAAATAATTTGCTTGGTAACAGCAGAAAATTCCCTCCTGGATAAAGAGCCATGTTGTCTACTATTTGTTTTGGGCATGGAGCAAACAGTGAGTAGCATATTTTAGTTACTTGTATAACTTTATGAGCTGGGATGTCTGTCCTGCAAATACTTTAGGTCAGAGACTGTAGAAAAAGTTTGCAATGCTCTCGTTAGCATTTAGGTAGCATTCTCTATGGGGATTTACATGTACTTGTTAGCATTACTAAATCTTCAGATTACAGAGTATGAGTGGGGTTTGAAAACAACGCCCCTTCTGTTCAGTGCCAGTATTACTGAATATCCCAGTAAGGCACAAGGTCTGTATGACAAACCGCCAAAGACTACTATGATGTGTACTAAAAACTACTGAATCTTACCTGGTTCCTCCAAACAGGATGATACGATCTCCCACCAAGCAGCAGCACTGTCTCCTCCTGGGGCACGGACCTTTACCCTGAGGCTCCACCTTCTTCCATGAGAACGCCTCTGGAGGACACACACACACACACAATCATGTTAGAAAAATAATGTTTATCCACCACACCATGGCATTTCATCTTCGCTGATCCTCAACACTGGGGCCTCACAAGGGTGCGTTCTCAGCCCCCTCCTGTACTCCCTGTTCACCCATGACTGCATGGACAAGCACGCCTCCAACTCGATCATCAAGTTTGCAGACGACACAACAGTGTTAGGCCTGATTAGCAACAACGACGAGGCGACCTACAGGAAGGAGGTGAAGGCCCTTGGAGTGTGTTGTCAGGAAAATAACCTCACTCTCAACGCCAACAAAACAAAGGAGATGAGCGTGGACTTCAGGAAACAGCAGAGGGAGCAGCCCCCATCCACATCGATGGGACAGCAGTGGAGAGGGTAGTAAGTTTTAAGTTCCTCTGCGTACACATCACGGACAAACTGAAATGGTCCACCCACACAGACAGTGTGGTGAAGAAGGCACAAGTAGGCAGAATAAATTTGTCTTGTCATCTAAAACCCTCTCAAACTTTTACAGATGCACAATCGAGAGCATCCTGTCGGGCTGTATCACCGCCTGGTACGGCAACTGCTCCGCCCACAACCGTAAGGCTCTCCAGAGGGAAGTGAGGTCTGCACAACGCATCACCGGGGGCAAACTACCTGCCCTCCAGGACACCTACACCACCCGATGTCACAGGAAGGCCAAAAAGATCATCAAGGACAACAACCACCCGAGCCACTGCCTGTTCACCCTATTATCATCCAGAAGGCGAGGTCAGTACAGGTGCATCAAAGCTGGGACCGAGAGTCTTAAAAACAGCTTCTATCTCAAGGCCATCAGACTGTTAAACAGCCATCACTAACATTGAGTGGCTGCTGCCAACATACTGACTCAACTCCAGCCACTTTAATAATAAAAAATTGGATGTAATAAATGTATCACTAGTCACTTTAAACAATGCCATTTTATATAATGTTTACAAACCGTACATTACTCATCTCATATGTACAGTGCCTTGCGAAAGTATTCGGCCCCCTTGAACTTTGCGACCTTTTGCCACATTTCAGGCTTCAAACATAAAGATATAAAACTTTATTTTTTTGTGAAGAATCAACAACAAGTGGGACACAATCATGAAGTGGAACGACATTTATTGGATATTTCAAACTTTTTTAACAAATCAAAAACTGAAAAATTGGGAGTGCAAAATTATTCAGCCCCCTTAAGTTAATACTTTGTAGCGCCACCTTTTACTGCGATTACAGCTGTAAGTCGCTTGGGGTATGTCTCTATCAGTTTTGCACATCGAGAGACTGACATTTTGGGTATGGGGTAATAGGTAATGGGTAATATGTAGGTGGTAATAGGTAACGGGTATGGGGTAATAGGTAATAGGTAGGTGGCAATAGGTAATGGGTAGGTGGTAATAGGTAATGGGTAATAGGTAGGTGGTAATAGGTAATGGGTATGGGGTAATAGGTAATGGGTAATAGGTAGGTGGTAATAGGTAATGGGGTAATAGGTAGGTGGTAATAGGTAATGGGTATGGGGTAATAGGTAGGTGGTAATAGGTAACGGGGATGGGGTAATAGGTAGGTGGCAATAGGTAATAGGTAGGTGGTAATAGGTAATGGGTATGGGGTAATAGGTAGGTGGTAATAGGTCATGGGTAGGTGGTAATAGGTAATGGGTAATAGGTAGGTGGTAATAGGTAATGGGTAATAGGTAGGTAGGTGGCTGTGTTGTATCTCTATTTAGAAGTAGACAACCTCAGGTAGTTAATGTTACATAAACCTGATCTAGTCTCTATTGAACTCTTCAATATATTCATCTGGTCCCTTTATTTAGAACAGACAAAGAGGACGATAGGACGGAGAGAGAGGTTACAGCCAGGAGGACAACATTAGTTTATTAATATAGAACTTTGTACATCAGAAACAGCATAACCTCTTTTTCTATCTCTCTCCACTCTGTGTGGCAGATAGATCAGTGACTGTGTGGCTGCTCAGTATTCAATCATCCCTTATAAGGCATCACCATGGCAACAAGCTGTTCAGGTCTTTCAGCGCCATAGATCAAGGCCTGAACAGAGAGGTTGTGCTGCCATCTAGTGGACAGATTTAGAACAGCGGGAATAGGTGGCTCAGTGACACAGTGCCCCAAATGGCACCATATCCCCTATAGATCACTACAGGCCCTGATCAAAAGCAGTGCACAGACCCGAAACGGTCAGTCCCTACCCTACCCAGGCCCGCGATGTTCAGTCCCTGCCTGTCCAACCAACCCAACAATAGCTCCCTGCCTGTCCTAGCAACCCACATGACTGTCCTACCAACCCAACACTAGCTCCCTGCCTGCTCTCCCAACCCACATGACTGTCCTCCCAGCCCACATGACTATCCTACCAACCCAACACTAGCTCCCTGCCTGTCCTCCCAACTCACATGACTGTCCTACCAACCCAATGCTAGCTCCCTGCCTGTCCTACCAACCCAACACTAGCTCCCTGCCTGTCCTACCAACCCAACACTAGCTCCCTGCCTGTCCTACCAACCCATATGACTGTCTTACCAATCCAGCACTAGCTCCCTGCCTGTTCTACCAACCCAACACTAGCTCCCTGCCTGTCCTACCAACCCAACACTAGCTCCCTGCCTGTCCTACCAACCCAACACTAGCTCCCTGCCTGTCCTATCAACCCAACACTAGCTCCCTGCCTGTCCTACCAACACAACACTAGCTCCCTGCCTGTCCTACCAACACAAAACTAGCTCCCTGCCTGTCCTACCAACACAACACTAGCTCCCTGCCTGTCCTACCAACACAACACTAGCTCGTACGTATCCTACCAACACAACACTAGCTCCCTGCCTGTCCTACCAACACAACACTAGCTCCCTGCCTGTCCTACCAACCCAACACTAGCTCCCTGCCTGACCTACCAACACAACACTAGCTCGTACGTATCCTACCAACACAACACTAGCTCCCTGCCTGTCCTACCAACACAACACTAGCTCGTACGTATCCTACCAACACAACACTAGCTCGTACGTATCCTACCAACACAACACTAGCTCCCTGCCTGTCCTACCAACACAACACTAGCTCGTACGTATCCTACCAACACAAAACTAGCTCCCTGCCTGTCCTACCAACACAACACTAGCTCGTACGTATCCTACCAACACAACACTAGCTCGTACGTATCCTACCAACACAACACTAGCTCGTACGTATCCTACCAACACAACACTAGCTCCCTGCCTGTCCTACCAACACAACACTAGCGCGTACGTATCCTACCAACACAAAACTAGCTCCCTGCCTGTCCTACCAACACAACACTAGCTCGTACGTATCCTACCAACACAACACTAGCTCGTACGTATCCTACCAACACAACACTAGCTCCCTGCCTGTCCTAGCAACCCACATGACTGTCCTACCAACCCAACACTAGCTCCCTGCCTGCTCTCCCAACCCACATGACTGTCCTCCCAGCCCACATGACTATCCTACCAACCCAACACTAGCTCCCTGCCTGTCCTCCCAACTCACATGACTGTCCTACCAACCCAATGCTAGCTCCCTGCCTGTCCTACCAACCCAACACTAGCTCCCTGCCTGTCCTACCAACCCAACACTAGCTCCCTGCCTGTCCTACCAACCCATATGACTGTCTTACCAATCCAGCACTAGCTCCCTGCCTGTTCTACCAACCCAACACTAGCTCCCTGCCTGTCCTACCAACCCAACACTAGCTCCCTGCCTGTCCTACCAACCCAACACTAGCTCCCTGCCTGTCCTATCAACCCAACACTAGCTCCCTGCCTGTCCTACCAACACAACACTAGCTCCCTGCCTGTCCTACCAACACAAAACTAGCTCCCTGCCTGTCCTACCAACACAACACTAGCTCCCTGCCTGTCCTACCAACACAACACTAGCTCGTACGTATCCTACCAACACAACACTAGCTCCCTGCCTGTCCTACCAACACAACACTAGCTCCCTGCCTGTCCTACCAACCCAACACTAGCTCCCTGCCTGTCCTACCAACACAACACTAGCTCGTACGTATCCTACCAACACAACACTAGCTCCCTGCCTGTCCTACCAACACAACACTAGCTCGTACGTATCCTACCAACACAACACTAGCTCGTACGTATCCTACCAACACAACACTAGCTCCCTGCCTGTCCTACCAACACAACACTAGCTCGTACGTATCCTACCAACACAACACTAGCTCGTACGTATCCTACCAACACAACACTAGCTCGTACGTATCCTACCAACACAACACTAGCTCCCTGCCTGTCCTACCAACACAACACTAGCGCGTACGTATCCTACCAACACAAAACTAGCTCCCTGCCTGTCCTACCAACACAACACTAGCTCGTACGTATCCTACCAACACAACACTAGCTCGTACGTATCCTACCAACACAACACTAGCTCGTACGTATCCTACCAACACAACACTAGCTCCCTGCCTGTCCTACCAACACAACACTAGCGCGTACGTATCCTACCAACACAAAACTAGCTCCCTGCCTGTCCTACCAACACAACACTAGCTCGTACGTATCCTACCAACACAACACTAGCTCGTACGTATCCTACCAACACAACACTAGCTCCCTGCCTGTCCTACCAACACAACACTAGCTCCCTGCCTGTCCTACCAACCCAACACTAGCTCCCTGCCTGTCCTACCAACCCAACACTAGCTCGTACGTATCCTACAACACAACACTAGCTCGTACGTATCCTACCAACCCAACACTAGCTCCCTGCCTGTCCTACCAACTCAACACTAGCTCCCTGCCTGTCCTACCAACACAACACTAGCTCCCTGCCTGTCCTACCAACACAACACTAGCTCGTACGTATCCTACCAACACAACACTAGCTCCCTGCCTGTCCTACCAACACAACACTAGCTCCCTGCTTGTCCTACCAACACAACACTAGCCCGTACGTATCCTACCAACAACACTAGCTCCCTGCCTGTCCTACCAACACAACACTAGCTCGTACGTATCCTACCAACACAACACTAGCTCGTACGTATCCTACCAACACAACACTAGCTCGTACGTATCCTACCAACACAACACTAGCTCGTACGTATCCTACCAACCCAACACTAGCTCCCTGCCTGTCCTACCAACTCAACACTAGCTCCCTGCCTGTCCTACCAACCCAACACTAGCTCGTACGTATCCTACAACACAACACTAGCTCGTACGTATCCTACCAACCCAACACTAGCTCCCTGCCTGTCCTACCAACTCAACACTAGCTCCCTGCCTGTCCTTCCAACACAACACTAGCTCCCTGCCTGTCCTACCAACACAACACTAGCTCGTACGTATCCTACCAACCCAACACTAGCTCCCTGCCTGTCCTACCAACCCAACACTAGCTCCCTGCCTGTCCTACCAACACAACACTAGCTCGTACGTATCCTACCAACACAACACTAGCTCGTACGTATCCTACCAACACAACACTAGCTCCCTGCCTGTCCTACCAACACAACACTAGCTCGTACGTATCCTACCAACACAAAACTAGCTCCCTGCCTGTCCTACCAACACAACACTAGCTCGTACGTATCCTACCAACACAACACTAGCTCGTACGTATCCTACCAACACAACACTAGCTCGTACGTATCCTACCAACACAACACTAGCTCGTACGTATCCTACCAACACAACACTAGCTCCCTGCCTGTCCTACCAACACAACACTAGCTCCCTGCCTGTCCTACCAACCCAACACTAGCTCCCTGCCTGTCCTACCAACCCAACACTAGCTCGTACGTATCCTACAACACAACACTAGCTCGTACGTATCCTACCAACCCAACACTAGCTCCCTGCCTGTCCTACCAACTCAACACTAGCTCCCTGCCTGTCCTACCAACACAACACTAGCTCCCTGCCTGTCCTACCAACACAACACTAGCTCGTACGTATCCTACCAACACAACACTAGCTCCCTGCCTGTCCTACCAACACAACACTAGCTCCCTGCTTGTCCTACCAACACAACACTAGCTCGTACGTATCCTACCAACACAACACTAGCTCCCTGCCTGTCCTACCAACACAACACTAGCTCCCTGCCTGTCCTACCAACCCAACACTAGCTCGTACGTATCCTACCAACACAACACTACCTCCCTGCCTGTCCTACCAACCCAACACTAGCTCGTACGTATCCTACCAACACAACACTAGCTCGTACGTATCCTACCAACACAACACTAGCTCCCTGCCTGTCCTACCAACACAACACTAGCTCCCTGCCTGTCCTACCAACACAACACTAGCTCGTACGTATCCTACCAACACAACACTAGCTCCCTGCCTGTCCAACCAACCCAACACTAGCTCCCTGCCTGTCCTACCAACACAACACTAGCTCGTACGTATCCTACCAACACAACACTAGCTCCCTGCCTGTCCTACCAACACAACACTAGCTCCCTGCCTGTCCTACCAACCCAACACTAGCTCCCTGCCTGCCTGTCCTACCAACAACACTAGCTCCCTGCCTGTCCTACCAACCCAACACTAGCTCCCTGCCGGTCCTACAAACACAACACTAGCTCGTACGTATCCTACCAACACAACACTAGCTCGTACGTATCCTACCAACACAACACTAGCTCCCTGCCTGTCCTACCAACACAACACTAGCTCGTACGTATCCTACCAACACAACACTAGCTCCCTGCCTGTCCTACCAACCCAACACTAGCTCCCTGCCTGCCTGTCCTACCAACAACACTAGCTCCCTGCCTGTCCTACCAACCCAACACTAGCTCCCTGCCGGTCTTACAAACACAACACTAGCTCGTACGTATCCTACCAACACAACACTAGCTCGTACGTATCCTACCAACACAACACTAGCTCCCTGCCTGTCCTACCAACACAACACTAGCTCGTACGTATCCTACCAATACAACACTAGCTCGTACGTATCCTACCAACACAACACTAGCTCGTACGTATCCTACAAACACAACACTAGCTCGTACGTATCCTACCAACACAACACTAGCTCGTACGTATCCTACCAACACAACACAAGCTCGTACGTATCCTACCAACACAACACTAGCTCGCACGTATCCTATCAAACCTCAGAGCGTAGAATGGATGGAGAATGTTCTTAGAACGGTTGATCACCTGGGTTGAACTTCCAGAGGTCATTGAAGTGTCGGTCCAGACGAGCGTTATAGCCCCCAAATATATACAGCTCCCCGTTGTAGGAAACTGGAGGAAAGGAAACAGGAAAATGAATATAACATGAACATATAGGGGAAATGTATTTCTGTTTAAAAAACATATTCATTCATATGACAAGTATCAAGGTCAAACAGCCACCCACCCTAAAGACACAAACAAACCTCAACAGGTACAGTGGGGCCCTAAAGACACCCCAACAGGAACAGTGGGGCCCTAAAGACACCCCAACAGGAACAGTGGGGCCCTAAAGACACCCCAACAGGAACAGTGGGGCCCTAAAGACACATAAACAGGAGCAGTGGGGCCCTAAAGACACCCCAACAGGAGCAGTGGGGCCCTAAAGACACCCAAACAGGAACAGTGGGGCCCTAAAGACACCCCAACAGGAACAGAGGAGCCCTAAAGACACCCCAACAGGAGGAGTGGGGCCCTAAAAACAAACCAACAGGAACAGTGGGGCCCTAAAGAAACCCCAACAGGAACAGTGGGGCCCTAAAGACACCCCAACAGGAACAGTGGGGCCCTAAAGACACCCCAACAGGAGTAGTGGGGCCCTAAAGACACAAACAGGAACAGTGGGGCCCTAAAGACACAAACACACCCCAACAGGAACAGTGGGGCCCTAAAGACACAGAAACAGTGGGGCCCTAAAGACACCCCAACAGGAACAGTGGGGCCCAAAAGACACCCCAACAGGATCAGTGGAGCCCTAAAGACACAAACACACCCCAACAGGAACAGTGGGGCCCTAAAGACAGACCAACAGGAACAGTGGAGCCCTAAAGACACAAACACACCCCAACAGGAACAGTGGGGCCCTAAAGACACAAACACACCCCAAAGGAACAGAGGGGCCCTAAAGACACAGAAACAGGAACAGTGGGGCCCTAAAGACACCCCAACAGGAACAGTGGGGCCCTAAAGACACCCCAACAGGAATAGTGGGGCCCTAAAGACACCCCAACAGGAACAGTGGGGCCCTAAAGACACACCAACAGGAACAGTGGGGCCCTAAAGACACCCCAAAAGGAATAGTGGGGCCCTAAAGACACCCCAACAGGAACAGTGGGGCCCTAAAGACACCCCAACAGGAACAGTGGGGCCCTAAAGACACCCCAACAGGAAGAGTGGGGCCCTAAAGACACCCCAACAGGAACAGTGGGGCCCTAAATACACCCCAAAAGGAACAGTGGGGCCCTAAAGACACCCCAACAGGAAGAGTGGGGCCCTAAAGACACCCCAACAGGAGTAGTGGGGCCCTAAAGACACACAAACAGGAACAGTGGGGCCCAAAAGACACCCCAACAGGATCAGTGGAGCCCTAAAGACACAAACACACCCCAACAAGAACACTGGGGCCGTAAAGACACCCCAACAGGAACAGTGGGGCCCTAAAGACACCCCAACAGGAACAGTGGGGCCCTAAAGACACCCCAACAGGAATAGTGGGGCCCTAAAGACACCCCAACAGGAACAGTGGGGCCCTAAAGACACACAAACAGGAACAGTGGGGCCCAAAAGACACCCCAACAGGATCAGTGGAGCCCGAAAGACACAAACACACCCCAACAGGAACAATGGGGCCCTAAAGACACCCCAACAGGAGTAGTGGGGCCCTAAAGACACACAAACAGGAACAGTGGGGCCCAAAAGACACCCCAACAGGATCAGTGGAGCCCTAAAGACACAAACACACCCCAACAAGAACACTGGGGCCGTAAAGACACCCCAACAGGAACAGTGGGGCCCTAAAGACACCCCAACAGGAACAGTGGGGCCCTAAAGACACCCCAACAGGAATAGTGGGGCCCTAAAGACACCCCAACAGGAACAGTGGGGCCCTAAAGACACAAACACACCCCAACAAGAACAGTGGGGCCCTAAAGACACAAACACACCCCAACAGGAACTGTGGTGCCCTAAAGACACAAACACACCCCAACAGGAACAGTGGGGCCCTAAAGACACAGAAACAGTGGGGCCCTAAAGACACCCCAACAGGAACAGTGGGGCCCAAAAGACACCCCAACAGGATCAGTGGAGCCCTAAAGACACAAACACACCCCAACAGGAACAGTGGGGCCCTAAAGACAGACCAACAGGAACAGTGGGGCCCAAAAGACACCCCAACAGGATCAGTGGAGCCCTAAAGACACAAACACACCCCAACAAGAACACTGGGGCCGTAAAGACACCCCAACAGGAACAGTGGGGCCCTAAAGACACCCCAACAGGAACAGTGGGGCCCTAAAGACACCCCAACAGGAATAGTGGGGCCCTAAAGACACCCCAACAGGAACAGTGGGGCCCTAAAGACACACAAACAGGAACAGTGGGGCCCAAAAGACACCCCAACAGGATCAGTGGAGCCCGAAAGACACAAACACACCCCAACAGGAACAATGGGGCCCTAAAGACACCCCAACAGGAGTAGTGGGGCCCTAAAGACACACAAACAGGAACAGTGGGGCCCAAAAGACACCCCAACAGGATCAGTGGAGCCCTAAAGACACAAACACACCCCAACAAGAACACTGGGGCCGTAAAGACACCCCAACAGGAACAGTGGGGCCCTAAAGACACCCCAACAGGAACAGTGGGGCCCTAAAGACACCCCAACAGGAATAGTGGGGCCCTAAAGACACCCCAACAGGAACAGTGGGGCCCTAAAGACACAAACACACCCCAACAAGAACAGTGGGGCCCTAAAGACACAAACACACCCCAACAGGAACTGTGGTGCCCTAAAGACACAAACACACCCCAACAGGAACAGTGGGGCCCTAAAGACACAGAAACAGTGGGGCCCTAAAGACACCCCAACAGGAACAGTGGGGCCCAAAAGACACCCCAACAGGATCAGTGGAGCCCTAAAGACACAAACACACCCCAACAGGAACAGTGGGGCCCTAAAGACAGACCAACAGGAACAGTGGAGCCCTAAAGACACAAACACACCCCAACAGGAACAGTGGGGCCCTAAAGACAAAAACACACCCCAAAGGAACAGAGGGGCCCTAAAGACACAGAAACAGGAACAGTGGGGCCCTAAAGACACCCCAACAGGAACAGTGGGGCCCTAAAGACACAGAAACAGGAACAGTGGGGCCCTAAAGACACAGCAACAGGAAAAGTGGAACCCTAAAGACACAAACACACCCCAACAGGAACAGTGGGGCCCTAAAGACACAAACACACCCCAACAAGAACATTGGGGCCCTAAAGACAATGATAAAGGAACAGTGGGGCCCTAAAGACACAGAAACAGGAACAGTGGGGCACAAAAGACACCCCAACAGGAGTAGTGGGGCCCTAAAGACACCCCAACAGGAACAGTGGGGCCCTAAAGACACCCCAACAGGAACAGTGGGGCCCTAAAGACACACCAACAGGAACAGTGGGGCCCTAAAGACACCCCAACAGGAGTAGTGGGGCCCTAAAGACACAAAAACACCCCAACAGGAACAATGGGGCCCTAAAGACACCCCAACAGGAACAGTGGGGCCCTAAAGACACCCCAACAGGAGTAGTGGGGCCCTAAAGACACATAAACAGGAACAGTGGGGCCCTCAAGACACCCCAACAGGAAAAGTGGGGCCCTCAAGACACCCCAACAGGAACAGTGGGGCCCTAAAGACACCCCAAAAGGAACAGTGGGGCCCTAAATACACCCCAACAGGAACAGTGGGGCCCTAAAGACACAAACACACCCCAACAGGAACAATGGGGCCCTAAAGACACCCCAACAGGAATAGTGGGGCCCTAAAGACACCCTAACAGGAACAGTGGGGCCCTAAAGACGCCCCAACAGGAACAGTGGAGCTCTAAAGACACAAACACACCCCAACAAGAAAAGTGGGGCCCTAAAGAAACCCCAACAGGAACAGTGGGGCCCTAAAGACACCCCAACAGGAACAGTGGGGCCATAAAGACACCACAACAGGAACAGAGGGGCCCTAAATACACCCCAACAGGAACAGTGGGGCCCTAAAGACACAAACACACCCCAACAGGAACAATGGGGCCCTAAAGACACCCCAACAGGAGTAGTGGGGCCCTAAAGACACATAAACAGGAACAGTGGGGCCCAAAAGACACCCCAACTGGATCAGTGGGGCCCTAAAGACGTAAAACACACCCGAACAGGAACTATGGGGCCCTAAAGACACAAACACACCCCAACAGGAACAGTGGGGCCCTAAAGACACAAACACACCCCAACAAGAAAAGTGGGGCCCTAAAGACACCCCAACAGGAACAGTGGGGCCCTAAAGACACCCCAACAGGAACAGTGGGGCCCTAAAGACACCCCAACAGGAATAGTGGGGCCCTAAAGACACCCCAACAGAAACAGTGGGGCCCTAAAGACACCCCAACAGGAACAGTGGGGCCCTAAAGACACCCCAAAAGGAATAGTGGGGCCCTAAAGACACCCCAACAGGAACAGTGGGGCCCTAAAGAAACGCCAACAGGAACAGTGGGGCCCTAAAGACACCCCAACAGGAACAGTGGGGCCCTAAAGACACCCCAAAAGGAACAGTGGGGCCCTAAAGACACATAAACACACCCCAACAGGAACAATGGGGCCCTAAAGACACCCCAACAGGAGTAGTGGGGCCCTAAAGATACACAAACAGGAACAGTGGGGCCCAAAAGACACCCCAACAGGATCAGTGGAGCCCTAAAGACACAAACACACCCCAACAGGAACAGTGGGGCCCTAAAGACACCCCAACAGGAACAGTGGGGCCCTAAAGACACCCCAACAGGAATAGTGGGGCCCTAAAGACACCCCAACAGGAACAGTGGGGCCCTAAAGACACCACAACAGGAACAGTGGAGCCCTAAAGACACAAACACACCCCAACAAGAACAGTGGGGCCCTAAAGACACAAACACACCCCAACAGGAACAGTGGTGCCCTAAAGACACAAACACACCCCAACAGGAACAGTGGGGCCCTAAAGACACAGAAACAGTGGGGCCCTAAAGACACCCCAACAGGAACAGTGGGGCCCAAAAGACACCCCAACAGGATCAGTGGAGCCCTAAAGACACAAACACACCCCAACAGGAACAGTGGGGCCCTAAAGACAGACCAACAGGAACAGTGGAGCCCTAAAGACACAAACACACCCCAACAGGAACAGTGGGGCCCTAAAGACACAAACACACCCCAAAGGAACAGAGGGGCCCTAAAGACACAGAAACAGGAACAGTGGGGCCCTAAAGACACCCCAACAGGAACAGTGGGGCCCTAAAGTAACAGAAACAGGAACAGTGGGGCCCTAAAGACACAGCAACAGGAAAAGTGGAACCCTAAAGACACAAACACACCCCAACAGGAACAGTGGGGCCCTAAAGACACAAACACACCCCAACAGGAACATTGGGGCCCTAAAGACACAGAAACAGGAACAGTGGGGCCCTAAAGACAATGATAAAGGAACAGTGGGGCCCTAAAGACACAGAAACAGGAACAGTGGGGCACAAAAGACACCCCAACAGGAGTAGTGGGGCCCTAAAGACACCCCAACCGGAGTACTGGAGCCCTAAAGACACCCCAACAGGAACAGTGGGCCCTAAAGACACCCCAAAAGGAGCAGTGGGGCCCTAAAGACACCCCAACAGGAGCAGTAGGGCCCTAAAGACACAAAAACACCCCAACAGGAACAATGGGGCCCTAAAGACACCCCAACAGGAACAGTGGGGCCCTAAAGACACCCCAACAGGAGTAGTGGGGCCCTAAAGACACATAAACAGGAACAGTGGGGCCCTCAAGACACCCCAACAGGAAAAGTGGGGCCCTCAAGACACCCCAACAGGAACAGTGGGGCCCTAAAGACACCCCAACAGGAATAGTGGGGCCCTAAAGACACCCCAACAGGAAAAGTGGGGCCCTCAAGACACCCCAACAGGAACAGTGGGGCCCTAAAGACACCCCAACAGGAATAGTGGGGCCCTAAAGACACCCCAACAGGAACAGTGGGGCCATAAAGACACCACAACAGGAACAGAGGGGCCCTAAATACACCCCAACAGGAACAGTGGGGCCCTAAAGACACAAACACACCCCAACAGGAACAATGGGGCCCTAAAGACACCCCAACAGCAGTAGTGGGGCCCTAAAGACACCCCAACAGGAACAGTGGGGCCATAAAGACACCACAACAGGAACAGAGGGGCCCTAAATACACCCCAACAGGAACAGTGGGGCCCTAAAGACACAAACACACCCCAACAGGAACAGTGGGGCCCAAAAGACACCCCAACAAGAACAGTGGGGCCCTAAAGAAACCCCAACAGGAACAGTGAGGCCCTAAAGACACCCCAACAGGAACAGTGGGGCCCTAAAGACACCCCAACAGGAATAGTGGGGCCCTAAAGACACAAACACACCCCAACAGGAACAGTGGGGCCCTAAAGACGTAAAACACACCCCAACAGGAACTATGGGGCCCTAAAGACACAAACACACCCCAACAGGAACAGTGGGGCCCTAAAGACACAAACACACCCCAACAGGAACAGTGGGGCCCTAAAGACACAGAAACAGGAACAGTGGGGCCCTAAAGACACCCCAACAGGAACAATGGGGCCCAAAAGACACCCCAACAGGATCAGTGGAGCCCTAAAGACACAAACACACCCCAACAAGAACAGTGGGGCCCTAAAGAAAGAAAGAACAGGTCATGGAGGAGAGAACTGCAGTCAATATAACATAATGACATCATAAAAGTAAGAAAGCGGGACAATTTTACCCTTCTCTGTTGAATAATGAATGCATTGACATTAGTCTTCTCTGTTGAACTTATAATGAATGCATTGACATTAAAGTCTTCTCTGTTAATCTTATGCTGAATGCATTGACATTAGAGCCTTTTAATTGCCACTGTTCATAACTGAAAGTGCTTTAGAGATCAACTCTGCCAAAATGC
Organism: Oncorhynchus clarkii lewisi; assembly: GCF_045791955.1. NCBI lineage: Eukaryota > Metazoa > Chordata > Actinopteri > Salmoniformes > Salmonidae > Oncorhynchus > Oncorhynchus clarkii. Next base: position 51,830 of record NW_027260938.1, read on the forward strand.
TATAATAACAGTTAAAAGGTTGAAAAATGCAACGTCTGTCTGTGTGTCTGTCTGTCTGTCTCTTACAGGCTGAGTGGCTACGTCGTCCCTCTGGTGGGAGCTGAGCAGTGGGGCCCTAAAGACACAGAAACAGGAACAGTGGGGCCCTAAAGACAATGATAAAGGAACAGTGGGGCCCTAAAGACACAGAAACAGGAACAGTGGGGCACAAAAGACACCCCAACAGGAGTAGTGGGGCACAAAAGACACCCCAACAGGAGTAGTGGGGCCCTAAAGACACCCCAACAGGAGTAGTGGGGCCCTAAAGACACCCCAACAGGAGTAGTGGAGCCCTAAAGACACCCCAACAGGAACAGTGGGGCCCTAAAGACACCCCAACAGGAGCAGTAGGGCCCTAAAGACAACCCAACAGGAACAGTGGGGCCCTAAATACACAAAAACACCCCAACAGGAACAATGGGGCCCTAAAGACACCCCAACAGGAACAGTGGGGCCCTAAAGACACCCCAACAGGAGTAGTGGGGCCCTAAAGACACATAAACAGGAACAGTGGGGCCCTCAAGACACCCCAACAGGAAAAGTGGGGCCCTCAAGACACCCCAACAGGAGTAGTGGGGCCCTAAAGACACCCCAAAAGGAACAGAGGGGCCCTAAAGACAACACAACAGGAACAGTGGGGCCCTAAAGACACCCCAACAGGAATAGTAGGGCCCTAAAGACACCCCAACAGGAACAGTGGGGCCCTAAAGACGCCCCAACAGGAACAGTGGAGCTCTAAAGACACAAACACACCCCAACAAGAAAAGTGGGGCCCTAAAGACACCCCAACAGGAACAGTGGGGCCCTAAAGACACCCCAACAGGAACAGTGGGGCCATAAAGACACCACAACAGGAACAGAGGGGCCCTAAATACACCCCAACAGGAACAGTGGGGCCCTAAAGACACAAACACACCCCAACAGGAACAATGGGGCCCTAAAGACACCCCAACAGGAGTAGTGGGGCCCTAAAGACACAAACAGGAACAGTGGGGCCCAAAAGACACCCCAACAGGATCAGTGGAGCCCTAAAGACACAAACACACCCCAACAAGAACAGTGGGGCCCTAAAGAAACCCCAACAGGAACAGTGGGGCCCTAAAGACACCCCAACAGGAACAGTGGGGCCCTAAAGACACCCCAACAGGAATAGTGGGGCCCTAAAGACACAAACACACCCCAATAGGAACAGTGGGGCCCTAAAGACACAAACACACCCCAACAGGAACAGTGGGGCCCTAAAGACGTAAAACACACCCCAACAGGAACTATGGGGCCCTAAAGACACAAACACACCCCAACAGGAACAGTGGGGCCCTAAAGACACAAACACACCCCAACAGGAACAGTGGGGCCCTAAAGACACAAACACACTTACACAGGAACAGTGGGGCCCTAAAGACACCCCAACAGGAACAGTGGGGCCCTAAAGACACAGAAACAGGAACAGTGGGGCCCCTAAAGACACCGCAACAGGAACAGTGGGGCCCTAAAGACACACCAACAGGAAAAGTGGAACCCTAAAGACACAAACACACCCCAACAGGAACAGTGGGGCCCTAAAGACACAGAAACAGTGGGGCCCTAAAGACAATGAAACAGGAACAGTGGGGCCCTAAAGACACAGAAACAGGAACAGTGGGGCCCTAAAGACACAGAAACAGGAACAGTGGAGCCCTAAAGACACAAACACACGCCAACAGGAACAGTGGGGCCCTAAAGACACAAACACACCCCAACAGGAACAATGGGGCCCTAAAGACACAAACACACCCCAACAGGAACAGTGGGGCCCTAAAGACACAGAAAAAGGAACAGTGGGGCCCTAAAGACAATGAAACAGGAACAGTGGGGCCCTAAAGACACAGAAACAGGAACAGTGGAGCCCTAAAGACACAAACACAACCCAACAGGAACAGTGGGGCCCTAAAGACACCCCAACAAGAACAGTGGGGCCCTAAAGACACCCCAACAGGAACAGTGGGGCCCTAAAGACAAAAACACACCCCAACAGGAACAGTGGGGCCCTAAAGACACAGCAACAGGAACAGTGGGGCCCTAAAGACACACCAACAGGAAAAGTGGAACCCTAAAGACACAAACACACCCCAACAGGAACAGTGTGGCCCTAAAGACACAAACACACCCCAAAAGGAACAATGGGGCCCTAAAGACACAGAAACAGGAACAGTGGGGCCCTAAAGACAATGAAACAGGAACAGTGGGGCCCTAAAGACACAGAAAAAGGAACAGTGGAGCCCTAAAGACACAAACACAACCCAACAGGAACAGTGGGGCCCTAAAGACACAAACACGCCCCAACAGGAACAGTGGGGCCCTAAAGACACAGAAACAGGAACAGTGGGGCCCTAAAGACACAAACACACCCCAACAGGAACAGTGGGGCCCTAAAGACACAAACACGCCCCAACAGGAACAGTGGGGCCCTAAAGACACAGAAACAGGAACAGTGGGGCCCTAAAGACAATGAAACAGGAACAGTGGGGCCCTAAAGACACAGAAACAGGAACAGTGGAGCCCTAAAGACACAAACACAACCCAACAAGAAAAGTGGGGCCCTAAAGACACCCCAACAGGAACAGTGGGGCCCTAAAGACACCCGAACAGGAGCCGTTGGGCCCTAAAGACACCCCAACAGGAACAGTGGGGCCCTAAAGACACTGCAACAGGAACAGTGGGGCCCTAAAGACACCCCAACAGGAAAAGTGGGGCCCTAAAGACACCCCAACAGGAACAGTGGGGCCCTAAAGACACATAAACACACCCCATGTGACAGCAAGTCTGAAAGGTCATGGAGGAGAGAACTGCAGTCAATATAACATAATGACATCATAAAAGTAAGAAAGCGGGACAATTTTACCCTTCTCTGTTGAATAATGAATGCATTGACATTAGTCTTCTCTGTTGAACTTATAATGAATGCATTGACATTAAAGTCTTCTCTGTTGATCTTATGATGAATGCATTGACATTAGAGCCTTTTAATTGCCACTGTTCATAACTGAAAGTGCTTTAGAGATCACACCAACAGGAAAAGTGGAACCCTAAAGACACAAACACACCCCAACAGGAACAGTGTGGCCCTAAAGACACAAACACACCCCAACAGGAACAGTGGGGCCCTAAAGACACAGAAACAGGAACAGTGGGGACACCCCAACAGGAACTATGGGGCCCTAAACACACCCCAACAGGAACAGTGGGGCCCTAAAGACACAAACACACCCCAACAGGAACAGTGGGACCCTAAAGACACAGAAACAGGAACAGTGGGGCCCTAAAGACACCTCAACAGGAACAGTGGGGCCCTAAAGACACAAACACACACCACAATTGGAACAGTGGGGCCCTAAAGACACCCCAACAGGAACAGTGGGGCCCTAAAGACACCCCAACAGGAGTAGTGGGGCCCTAAAGACACACCAACAGGAGTAGTGGGGCCCTAAAGACAACCCAACAGGAAAAGTGGGGACCTAAACACACCCCAACAAGAGCATTGGGGCCCTAATGAAACCCCAACAGGAACAGTGGGGCCCTAAAGACACCCCAACAGGAACAGTTCCTAAAGACACCCCAACAGGAACAGTGGGGCCCTAAAGACACAAACACACCCCAACAGGAACAGTGGGGCCCTCAAGACACCCCAACAGGAACAGTGGGGCCCTAAAGACACCCCAACAGGAACAGTGGGGCCCTAAAGACACCCCAACAGGAACAGTGGGGCCCTAAAGACACACCAACAGGAGCAGTGGGGCCCTAAAGACACCCCAACAGGAGCCGTGGGACCCTAAAGACACCCCAACAGGAACAGTGGGGCCCTAAAGACACACCAACAGGAACAGTGGGGCCCTAAAGACACCCCAACAGGAACAGTGGGGCCCTAAAGACACATAAACACACCCCATGTGACAGCAAGTCTGAAAGGTCATGGAGGAGAGAACTGCAGTCAATATAACATAATGACATCATAAAAGTAAGAAAGCGGGACAATTTTACCCTTCTCTGTTGAATAATGAATGCATTGACATTAGTCTTCTCTGTTGAACTTATAATGAATGCATTGACATTAAAGTCTTCTCTGTTGATCTTATGATGAATGCATTGACATTAGAGCCTTTTAATTGCCACTGTTCATAACTGAAAGTGCTTTAGAGATCAACTCTGCCAAAATGCTATAATAACAGTTAAAAGGTTGAAAAATGCAACGTCTGTCTGTGTGTCTGTCTGTCTGTCTCTTACAGGCTGAGTGGCTACGTCGTCCCTCTGGTGGGAGCTGAGCAGTAGCAGTGTTCAGCCAGCTGTTGGTCTCTGTATCAAACACCTTTATCTTGTTGCAGTAGATCTCATTACTAGAGTGGAACGGACCGAAGCGATCTGCTCTGCCTCCAAACACAAACATCTTAGTTCCAATGATGGTGGCAGAGTGGAAGTCCCTCCAACGAGCTGGAGTACCCTGGAGAGGAGAGAGGAGGGGGGAAAAGATAGAGGGGAGGGGGGATAGAGGAGAAGAGAGGAGAGAGAGAAGAGGGGGGAAGAGAGAGAGGGGAGGGGGGATAGAGGAGAAGAGAGGAGAGAGAGAAGAGGAGAGGGGGGAAGAGAGAAGGGAGATAATGGAGAAGAGAGGAGAGAGAGAAGAGGAGAGGGGGGAAGAGGGGAGAGGGGAGGGATAGAGAGAAGAGGAGAGAGGGGCAGAGAGGAGAGAGAAGGGTGGAGAGGGGCGAGGAGAAGGGCAGAGAGGGGAGGAGAGAAGAGCGGGAAAAGGGAAGAGGTGCGGACAGGGGAGAGGAGAAGGGCGGAGAGGGGAGGAGAGAGGGAAGAGGTGCGGACAGGGGAGAGGAGAAGGGCGGAGAGGGGAGGAGAGAGGGAAGAGGGGCGGACAGGGGAGAGGAGAAGGGCGGAGAGGGGAGGAGAGTTAGTGGTGATGGTGACAGAGAAGAAGTCCCTCCAACAAGCAGGATTATCCTAGAATAGAGGACAGAATCTCCTTCAACATATCTAATGCCTGTGGATTTCTGAACATTACGTGCCAAACAAATGGAGGTATTTTGGATGTAAAAATAATCTTTATGGAACAAAAGGAACATTTATTGTGTAACTGGGAGCTCGTGAGTGCAAACATCCAAAGATCAAAAGGTAAGCGATTTAATTTATTGCTTTTCTGACTTTCGTGACCAATCTACTTGGCTGCTAGTGTTTGTAATATTTTGTCTACTGAGATGTTCTTACATAAACGCTTGTTATGCTTTCACCGAAAAGCTGTATTGAAATCTGACACACCAGGTGGATTAACAAGCTAAGATGTGTTTTGCTAGATTGCACTTGTGATTTCATGAATATAAATATTTTTAGTAATTTAATTTGGCGCGCTGCAATTCAGCGGGTGTTGATGAAAATGATCCCGCTAACAGGATGGGTGCGTCAAGAATTAAGGGAACTATACAGTCACCTCTCATGGTAGACCATGTGGATCTGTTTGGGTTTTCTGTTTAACAAACATACTTAGTGGAGGGGGAGCCAGGCCATTTAGGATCTTGAATACAAGACATGCGTCAGTGTATTGCACAAGATTTTCCCAACTCAGGAGCTCATGCTTTCTGAGGATGTAAAAGTGATGATGGCTATTGGGCTTCCTATCAAGCACTTTGAGAGCCTGTTTGTGGACAGACTGAATAGGTCTTAATGTTGTACAGCAGGCTTGGGCCCAAACTAGTCAAGCAGTATGTTAAGTGGGGGAGTATCATAGATTTGAAGTAGTTTTGCTACCTCTGTAGTCAAACAATTTCGTATAAATCAGAAATTAGCTAGGTTGAATTTGGTTATTTGAATGACCTTTTTCACATGTTTTTTAAAAGAGAGATTACAGCTGAGTCTTTCTGGGTAAGTCTCTAAGAGCTTTGAACACCTGGATTGCACAATATTGTTACTTTCAAAATTCTTCAAGCTCTGTGAAATTGGTTGTTGATCATTGCTAGAAGGCCATTTTCAAGTCTTGCCATAGATTTTCAAGCAGATTTAAGTCAAAACAGTAACTCGGCCATTCACTGTCTTCTTGGTAAGCAGCTCCTGTGTAGATTTGGCCTAGTTTTTTGATATTGTCCTGCTGACAGGAGAATTCATCTCCCAGTGTCTGGTGGAAAGCAGACAACCAGAATATCCTTTAGAATTTTGCCAGGGCTTAGCTCCATTCAGTTTTTTTTCTATCCTGACAAACTCCCCCGTCCTTAACAATTACAAGCATACCCATAACATGATGCAGCCACCACTATGCTTGAAAATATGGAGAGTGGTACTCAGTAATGTGTTGTATTGGATTTGCCCCAAACACTTTGCATTAAGAACAAAAAGTGAATTTCTTTACCACATTTTTTACAGTACTAGTTTAGTGCCTTGTTGCAAACAGGATGCAAGTTTTGGGAATATATGTATTCTGTACAGACTTCCTTCTTTTCACTCTGTCATTTAGGTTAGTATTGTGGAGTAACTACAATGTTGTTGATCCATCCTCAGTTCTCTCTTATCACAGCTATTAAACTATGTAACTGTTTTAAAGTCACCATTGGCCTCATGGTGAAAATCCCTGAGCGGTTTCCTTTCTCTCCAGCAACTGAATTAAGAAGGACGCCTGTATCTTTGTAGTGACTGGGTGTATTGATACACCATCTAAAGGTGTAATTAATAACTTCACCATGCTCAAAGGGATATTCAATGTCAGCTTTTTTACCCATCTACCAATAGGTGCCCTTCTTTGCGAGACATTAGAAAACCTCCCAGGTCTTTGTGGTTGAATCTGTGTTTGAAATTCACTGCTCGACTGAGGGACGTTACATTTAATTGTATGTGTGGGGAACAGAGATGAGGTAGTCATAAAATCACGTATAAAAAACTATTATTGTATACAGAGTGAGTACATGTGACTCGAGTCCATTTTGACTCCTGAACTTATTTAGGCTTGCCATAAGATAGGGGTTGAATACTCATCGACTCAAGACATTTCAGCCTTTCATTTTTAATTAATGTGGAAAAATGTCAAAAAACACAACTCCACTTTGACAATACATGGGGTAGTGTGTTGATCAGTGGCTAGTGACAAAACAATTACAATACTAACATCCGTTCGGATATTCGAATAACTGTGCACATCCTTAACCCGAACATAAACAGTGCCCTCTAGTGGGGAGAGATTTCAGGTGCACTGCCACACCACAGCAAGATGTGTGACTGACTACGACCTTGATTTCTGAAGCTCTTAAAGCTGCAATGTCACTTTTTGGGCAACCAACCAAATTTACATAGAAATGTGTGTTATAGATCTGTCCCTCATTGAAAGCCAGTCTAAGAAGCTGTAGAGCTGTTCCATGGGCACCAATTACAGTGTATTCTTCCCGTTCCCATTCTTAAGTTTAGTTTTTGCGTAATTTCTTTCAATTTTGAACACCAATTTCAAACATAAATATACAATATTTTTGGATATGGAAAATATATTTCACAGTAGCTTAGATAAGATTATTGTGGTAAACTGTGGGGTATTGGGTTGAGCATGCAGAGATTGATACAGAGACAGGGAGGTTTTAGTCCGCAAAAACAACTTTACAAAGACAGAAAATAAAAAATAAAATCACTAAGATTTGGCGCGGTCCTTCTCTACTTTTGCTTGGTGTCGGTCTCTCCCCGCTCTCTCCAGCGGTGTGCCATCGTGCTCCTTTTATTTGGCCTCGGCTGGTTGGCACTTTCCTCTAATTACCTCCACTTAGCTGTCCGTGTCAGGGTGTAAAGTTCCCGTATCCCCAGCAGAGGGAGCCAACGTCACCTCACGTACCTCACCTCTATTACCATCCCCCGAGGTAGACCTCCTGGGATACAACATGATCTACACTATACTTTCTTGTTTTGTCACAAACTGAAATAAGACAAACTAATTTCTGCATAGTGCATCTTTAAACTGAATGTAACTATCTCATGTCAAACTGTTTGATACAGGAGATGAACTACACAAGGTAGCCTAATTAATGACCAACTTCAACACTAGTCCCCTTCCCACACTAGCCCCCTTCCCACACTAGCCCCCTTCAACACCCTCCATAGTGTCTTCCTGGTCTCCCTACCTCGTCATTCAGTGATCACCTGAACAAGAAGGCCCAGGTGCAAGCTCTCTAAGTCAAATACATAGTTAACCTCTTTCAGTTAGGGGGCACTATTTTTGTGTTTGGAAAAATAACGTTCCCAAAGTAAATGGCCTATTTCTCAGGCACAGATGCTAGAATATGCATTTAATTGACAGATTAGGGTAGAAAACACTTCCAAAACTGTCAAAATATTGTCTGTGAGTATAACAGAACTGATAATGCAGGCGAAAACCTGAGGAAAATCAAACCAGGAAGTGCCTTCTATTTTGAAAGCTCCATGTTCCATAGCCTGCCTTCACTCCATTTAAAGAGATTTAAACCAAATTCCGTTTCCTACGGCTTCCTCAAGGTGTCAACAGTCTTTAGACATAGTTTCAGGCTTTTATTTTGAAAAATGAGCAAGAAAGATAACATTGTGTCAGGTGTTTGCATGAGTTTTGCTTGCACAACAGAGCTTGGGCAGCAATAGTCTCTCCCTCTCCTACTGAAAAAGACAGTTGCGGTGATATATTATCGATTATATATTTTAAAAACAACCTGAGGATTGATTATAAAAATTATTTGACATGTTTCTTTGGACATTACGGTTACTATTTGGAATTTTCGTCTGCGTTGTCGTGACCGCTCTTTCCTGTGGATTTCTGAACATAACGCACCAAACAAACTGAGGTATTTTGGATATAAAATAATCTTTATGGAACAAAAGGAACATTTATTGTGTAACTGGGAGTCTCGTGAGTGAAAACATCCAAAGATCAAAAAGTAAGCGATTAATTTTTATTGCTTTTCTAATTTTCGTGACCAAGCTACTTTGATGCTAGGTGTACATAATGTTTTGTCTAGTGATCGATAAACTCACAAACGCTTGGATTGCTTTCGCCGTAAAGCATATTTTCAAAATCTGACACGACAGGTGGATTAACAAAAGGCTAAGCTGTGTTTTGCTATATTGCACTTGTGATTTCATGAATATAAATATTTTTAGTAATATTATTTGAATGTGGCGCTCTGCAATTTAGCGGTTGTTGATGACAATTATCCCGCTAACGGGATGGGTAGCGTCAAGAAGTTATTAAACATTCCTGCATAAAGTGTTTGATGACATGTACAACACAAAGATGAACCTCTGGTAGTGGTGTGTGAGGGACTATTGAAGTAATAGTGAATATTAGCTCATGTTCGCGGTACACCTGGTAATCCGTCTGTCCCTGCGACATTGTGAATGTTGACCTGTTTAAAAGGTCTTACTTACATTGGCTACGGAGAGCGTGATCACACAGTCTTCCAGAACAGCTGATACTCTCATGCATGCTTCAGTGTTATTTGCCTCGAAGCGAGAATAGAAGTTAATTAGCTCGTATGGTAGGCTCGTGTCACTGGGCAGTTCGCGGCTGTGCTTCCCTTTGTAGTCCGTAATAGTTTGCAAGCTCTGCCACATCCGACAAGCGTCGGAGCCGGTGTAGTAGGATTGAATCTTAATCCTGTATTGATGCTTTGCCTGTTTGATGTTTTTATTTGAGGGCATAGCGGGATTTCTTATAAGCTCCTTGAAAGCGGCAGCTGTATTGTACATGTTGCATATATAATTTCCTTCATTATAATATTGTCCAAAATAACAGCAATATGTAACTTCAGAATTTTCCCATATCACTACATAAAACTTTACAGTTTTCACCCTGTAGTGATATCGTTTTCAGCAGGCAAGGTATGGGCAGGGTAACAATATAATGTAGTGTAAAATTCTCTCCCTTTTAGTTCTTGGCTGATTACCAGAGGATGTTTAAGGGCCTTTCTGTTATGTACACTCAATAAAACTGGACTGGTAACACCAACCCCCAGGAAGTGAAATGGTCTCAAACTGGACTGGTAACACCAACCCCCAGGAAGTGAAATGGTCTCAAACTGGACTGGTAAAGCCAACCCCCAGGAAGTGAAATGGTCTCAAACTGGACTGGTAAAGCCAACCCCCAGGAAGTGAAATGGTCTCAAACTGGACTGGTAAAGCCAACCCCCAGGAAGTGAAATAGTCTCAAACTGGACTGGTAACACCAACCCCCAGGAAGTGAAATGGTCTCAAACTGGACTGGTAACGCCAACCCCAGGAAGTGAAATGGTCTCAAACTGGACTGGTAAAGCCAACCCCCAGGAAGTGAAATGGTCTCAAACTGGACTGGTAAAGCCAACCCCCAGGAAGTGAAATGGTCTCAAACTGGACTGGTAACACCAACCCCCAGGAAGTGAAATGGTCTCAAACTGGACTGGTAACGCCAACCCCAGGAAGTGAAATGGTCTCAAACTGGACTGGTAACGCCAACCCCCAGGAAGTGAAATGGTCTCAAACTGGACTGGTAAAGCCAACCCCCAGGAAGTGAAATGGTCTCAAACTGGACTGGTAACGCCAACCGCAGGAAGTGAAATGGTCTCAAACTGGACTGGTAACGCCAACCCCAGGAAGTGAAATGGTCTCAAACTGGACTGGTAAAGCCAACCCCAGGAAGTGAAATGGTCTCAAACTGGACTGGTAACGTCAACCCCAGGAAGTGAAATGGTCTCAAACTGGACTGGTAACGCCAACCCCAGGAAGTGAAATGGTCTCAAACTGGACTGGTAAAGCCAACCCCAGGAAGTGAAATGGTCTCAAACTGGACTGGTAACGCCAACCCCCAGGAAGTGAAATGGTCTCAAACTGGACTGGTAACGCCAACCCCAGGAAGTGAAATGGTCTCAAACTGGACTGGTAACGCCAACCCCCAGGAAGTGAAATGGTCTCAGACTGGACTGGTAACGCCAACCCCAGGAAGTGAAATGGTCTCAAACTGGACTGGTAACGCCAACCCCAGGAAGTGAAATGGTCTCAAACTGGACTGGTAACGCCAACCCCCAGGAAGTGAAATGATCTCAGACTGGACTAGTAACGCCGACCCCCAGGAAGTGAAATGGTCAGAGGTTAGGGTTGGGTAACTCACCCTTGCGTTGACTAGTGACCAGGCCATGGTGGTAGTGTCCAGCTTATGAATGTCATTAGAGAAGCAGTCAGCCTGGAAGACAGAAGAGAACAGGGGAATGTCATGGTAACACCAAACAAACAGAGGAGCTTACCCAGGACACACGGGTCAGAGTTAGAGGTCAAGGATTCTTACCAGCTGCTCATACCCTCCAAAGATGTACATGGCCTTCCCCAGGATGCAGGCTGAGTGGCCGTCTCTCGCTCCCGGAACCGTCCCAGATATCTTAGGGGTGAACCACCGGTGATTGTCTGGGGACCAAACAGGCATGTTATCCAGGAGATACTGTTGTAGATGCTGCAGCTGTTGATACACCAAGTGGAAACATCTAACCCACATAGCTAGCCAGGCAGGTGTTAGAGCTTGGTCTGCTTTATTCCTTCCAACAATGGGTGTCTCTCCACTTCCAAATCAAGCCGACATACAACACAAACCATCAGGTGTACTTACTGACGTGGAAGGCATAGAGGACGTTGCAGGCCCCCTCCGTGTCGTTACGACCCCCCCAGATGTAGATGGTATCGTCCAGCAGCACGGCTGTGTGACCGTAACGCATGTAGGGGACATCCCTGGCATGTTCCCTACCACCTGTTCTCACTGGAGGCAACTTCATCCACCGCAGAGAAACTAGAGAGAGGAGACCGAGACGAGTATTACTACAGAGAGACACGAGTATTACTACAGAGAGACCATAGTATTACTACAGAGACCATAGTATTACTACAGAGACACACTAGTATTACTACAGAGACACACTAGTATTACTACAGAGAAACTAGAGAGAGGAGACGAGTATTACTACAGAGAGAGACACTAGTATTACTACAGAGACACTAGTATTACTACAGAGAGACCATAGTATTACTACAGAGACCATAGTATTACTACAGAGAGACACTAGTATTACTACGGAGAGACACTAGTATTACTACAGAGAGACACTAGTATTACTACAGAGAGACACTAGTATTACTACAGAGAAACTAGAGAGAGGAGACTGAGACGAGTATTACTACAGAGAGACACTAGTATTACTACAGAGAGACGTGAATATTACTACAGAGAGACGCAAGTATTACTACAGAGAGACCATAGTATTACTACAGAGAGACCATAGTATTACTACAGAGAGACCATAGTATTACTACAGAGAGACCATAGTATCAATACAGAGAGACACTAGTATTACTACAGAGAAACTAGAGAGAGGAGAGCGAGACGAGTATTACTACAGAGAGACACTAGTATTACTACAGAGAGACGCGAGTATTACTACAGAGAGACGAGTATCACTACAAAGAAACTAGAGAGAGGAGAGCGAGATGAGTATTACTACAGAGACACGAGTATTACTACAGAGAGACACAAGTATTACTACAGAGACCATAGTATTACTACAGAGAGACATTAGTATTACTACAGAGACCATAGTATTACTACAGAGAGACATTAGTATTACTACAGAGAGACACGAGTATTACTACAGAGAGACGCGAGTATTACTACAGAGACACGAGTATTACTACAAAGAAACTAGAGAGAGGAGAGCGAGATGAGTATTACTACAGAGACACGAGTATTACTACAGAGAGACACAAGTATTACTACAGAGACCATAGTATTACTACAGAGAGACACTAGTATTACTACAGAGACACTAGTATTACTACAGAGAGACACTAGTATTACTACAGAGAAACTAGAGAGAGGAGACTGAGACAAGTATTACTACAGAGAGACACTAGTATTACTACAGAGAGACGCGAGTATTACTACAGAGAAACTAGAGAGAGGAGAGCGAGACGAGTATTACTACAGAGAGACCATAGTATTACTACAGAGACACAAGTATTACTACAGAGAGACACTAATATCACTACAGAGAGACACTAATATTACTACAGAGAGACCATAGTATTACTACAAAGAGACACTAGTATTACTACAGAGACACACTAGTATTACTACAGAGAAACTAGAGAGGAGACTGAGACGAGTATTACTACAGAGAGACACTAGTACTACTACAGAGAGACGCGAGTATTACTACAGAGAGACGTGAGTATTACTACAGAGAGACACTAGTATTACTAGAGAGAAACTAGAGAGAGGAGACGAGTATTACTACAGAGAGACACTAGTATTACTACAGAGACACACTAGTATTACTACAGAGAAACTAGAGAGAAGAGACCGAGGAGTATTACTACAGAGAGACACGAGTATTACTACAGAGAGAGACACGAGTATTACTACAGAGACACTAGTATTACTACAGAGACACTAGTATTACTACAGAGACACTAGTATTACTACAGAGACACACAAGTATTACTACAGAGACACACAAGTATTACTACAGAGACACACGAGTATTACTACAGAGACACTAGTATTACAACAGAGACACTAGAGAGAAGAGACCGAGACGAGTATTACTACAGAGACACACAAGTATTACTACAGAGACACGAGTATTACTACAGAGAGAGACACTAGTATTACTACAGAGAGAGACACTAGTATTACTACAGAGACACTAGTATTACTACAGAGACACACGAGTATTACTACAGAGACACACGAGTATTACTACAGAGACACACGAGTATTACTACAGAGACACACGAGTATTACTACAGAGACACACGAGTATTACTACAGAGACACACGAGTATTACTACAGAGACACTAGTATTACTACAGAGACACTAGTATTACTACAGAGACACTAGTATTACTACAGAGACACACAAGTATTACTACAGAGACACACAAGTATTACTACAGAGACACACGAGTATTACTACAGAGACACTAGTATTACAACAGAGACACTAGAGAGAAGAGACCGAGACGAGTATTACTACAGAGACACACAAGTATTACTACAGAGACACGATTATTACTACAGAGAGAGACACGAGTATTACTACAGACACACTAGTATTACTACAGAGACACTAGTATTACTACAGAGACACTAGTATTACTACAGAGACACACAAGTATTACTACAGAGACACACGAGTATTACTACAGAGACACACGAGTATTACTACAGAGACACACGAGTATTACTACAGAGACACTAGTATTACAACAGAGACACTAGAGAGAAGAGACCGAGACGAGTATTACTACAGAGACACACAAGTATTACTACAGAGACACTAGTATTACTACAGAGAGACACTAGAATTACTACAGAGACACGAGTATTACTACAGAGAGACACAAGGTATTACTACAGAGAGACATTAGTATTACTACAGAGAGACACGAGTATTACTACAGAGAGACACGAGTATTACTACAGAGAGACACGAGTATTACTACAGAGAGACACGAGTATTACTACAGAGACACAAGTATTACTACAGAAACACACTAGTGTCATGCATGTCAATCTCTCTTGGCTCAAAGTGGAGGAGAGATTGACTTCATCACTACTTATTTTTGTAAGAGGTGTTGACAAGCTGAATGTACTGAGCTGTCTGTCTAAACTACTGGCACACAGCTCAGACACCCATGCATACCCCACAAGACATGCCCCCAGAGGTCTCTTCACAGTCCCCGAGTCCAGAACAGACTATGGGAGGCACACAGTACTACATAGAGCCATGACCACATGGAACTCTATTCCACAGTACTACATAGAGCCATGACTACATGGAACTCTATTCCACAGTACTACATAGAGCCATGACTACATGGAACTCTATTCCACAGTACTACATAGAGCCATGACTACATGGAACTCTATTCCACAGTACTACATAGAGCCATGACTACATGGAACTCTATTCCACAGTACTACATAGAGCCATGACTACATGGAACTCTATTCCACAGTACTACATAGAGCCATGACTACATAGAACTCTATTCCACAGTACTACATAGAGCCATGACTACATAGAATTCTATTTCACAGTACTACATAGAGCCATGACTACATGGAACTCTATTCCACAGTACTACATAGAGCCATGACTACATGGAACTCTATTCCACAGTACTACATAGAGCCATGACTACATGGAACTCTATTCCACAGTACTACATAGAGCCATGACTACATGGAACTCTATTCCACAGTACTACATAGAGCCATGACCACATGGAACTCTATTCCACAGTACTACATAGAGCCATGACCACATGGAACTCTATTCCACAGTACTACATAGAGCCATGACTACATGGAACTCTATTCCACAGTACTACATAGAGCCATGACTACATGGAACTCTATTCCACAGTACTACATAGAGCCATGACTACATGGAACTCTATTCCACAGTACTACATAGAGCCATGACTACATGGAACTCTATTCACAGTACTACATAGAGCCATGACTACATGGAACTCTATTCACAGTACTACATAGAGCCATGACTACATGGAACTCTATTCCACAGTACTACATAGAGCCATGACTACATGGAACTCTATTCCACAGTACTACATAGAGCCATGACTACATAGAACTCTATTCCACAGTACTACATAGAGCCATGACTACATAGAATTCTATTTCACAGTACTACATAGAGCCATGACTACATGGAACTCTATTCCACAGTACTACATAGAGCCATGACTACATGGAACTCTATTCCACAGTACTACATAGAGCCATGACTACATGGAACTCTATTCCACAGTACTACATAGAGCCATGACTACATGGAACTCTATTCCACAGTACTACATAGAGCCATGACTACATGGAACTCTATTCCACAGTACTACATAGAGCCATGACTACATGGAACTCTATTCCACAGTACTACATAGAGCCATGACTACATAGAACTCTATTCCACAGTACTACATAGAGCCATGACTACATAGAATTCTATTTTCACAGTACTACATAGAGCCATGACTACATGGAACTCTATTCCACAGTACTACATAGAGCCATGACTACATGGAACTCTATTCCACAGTACTACATAGAGCCATGACTACATGGAACTCTATTCCACAGTACTACATAGAGCCATGACTACATGGAACTCTATTCCACAGTACTACATAGAGCCATGACTACATGGAACTCTATTTCACAGTACTACATAGAGCCATGACTACATGGAACTCTATTCCACTGTTATGGATACAGGTATCCTGTGTGTGTGTGTGTGTGTATCCTGTGTTCTTTTCTCTCCTTCTCCCCTCACAGGTGAAAATCATCACTCCCCAATCAGTCACCAATCATCAATCAGAAGACACACCTCCTCCTGTTTCCTACCCAATCACAGTTCCTTTCCCTTGGTTTAAAAACCCTGTCAGTTGTTTGCTCTGGAGCTCAAGCTCTCTGTAAATGATATGTCTGTAGATAGCTCAATACATAAAGAGAGAGTGAAACAGAGCGATCTTTTGTTTGAGCACCTCCATATCACTTTGTCCTTATCTGTGAGTATTGTTTTTGGTTATGGTATTTGTTTGCTGGTGGGAAAATGGGGAACCAAGACAAGTCGCCCATGGGCATACACTACCCGTAGGTAAACTTTGTTAACACTAGTTAGAACTGGGCGGACCACCCCCTGTATTTTTGGTTAGTTAGCCGTTGTTAAAATAGGCTAGTCTAGCTTAGGGGTGTTTTTGAATGCTTATTGTTTCTTTCCTTGGGTCCAGCTCAGCCCCTTTTCCTGCTCCCCCCCATTACCATGTGTTTACTAATAAACCCTGAGTTTGACAGTAGATTTCAGTTGTCCTGGTTATTTCGTTCTCACTTTTACTTTGTCACTATTATAAATTGCATGAGTTATGTTACGGGTCTCGTCACCATCACCCCTAGACTGTCGGGCCAAAAGGGATTCGTAACATCCACAGTACTACATAGAGCCATGGCTACATGGAACTCTATTCCACATCAGGAACCTGATGCAGCAGGATCAGGTACCTGAGAGACACACAAACTCGTACAGACACATGCATACGCACATATTGTGATGTTGTATAGTGGTATTGAACTATTTGTGTTGTGGATATATGGTGGTGTAATAATGTTATATGATTACTGTGTTTTATTGCGACAGAGAGACACACTCGTATTGCGACAGAGAGACACACTCGTATTGCGACAGAGACACACTCGTATTGCGACAGAGACACACTCGTATTGCGACAGAGACACACTCGTATTGCGACAGAGACACACTCGTATTGCGACAGAGACACACTCGTATTGCGACAGAGAGACACACTCGTATTGCGACAGAGAGACACACTCGTATTGCGACAGAGAGACACACTCGTATTGCGACAGAGAGACACACTCGTATTGCGATTGGGGCCAGGTCCTTTCCTAGCAGAGGCCCTTTCCTGTTTCAGAATGACAATGCTCCCGTGCGCAAAGTGAAGTCCATACAGGAATGGTTTGTTGAGATCTGTGTGGAAGAACTTGACTGGCCTGCACAGAGTCCTGACCTCAACCCCAACGAACACCTTTAGGATGAATTGAAACGTCGACTGCGAGCCAGGCCCAATCGCTCAACATCAGTACCCGACCTCACTGATGCTCGTGGCTGAATGGAAGCAAGTCCCCACAGCAATGTTCCTACATCTAGTGGAAAGCCTTCCCAGAAGAGTGAAGGCTGTTATAGCAGCAATGTTCCTACATCTAGTGGAAAGCCTTCCCAGAAGAGTGGAGGCTGTTACAGCAGCAATGTTCCTACATCTAGTGGAAAGCCTTCCCAGAAGAGTGGAGGCTGTTATAGCAGCAATGTTCCTACATCTAGTGGAAAGCCTTCCCAGAAGAACTCCATATTAACGCCCATGATTTTGGAATGAGATGTTGGAGGAGCAGGTGTCCACATACCAAAAGTATCTTTATAATGGAGTTTCAAAACAACTTAATTGTTTGTTTGTAAAAGAAAATCAAAACCTGTTTCGTCATCTAGCTCTTCTTGGAAAGATGAATCATCAGAAGCAGCCAGTGTCTCCTGACCCCTCCTGTCTCAGCCTCCAGTATTTATGCTGCAGTAGTTTGTGTCGGGGGCTAGGGTCAGTTTGTTATATCTGGAGTACTTCTCCTGTCCTACTCCTGTCCTACTCTTTCTTTCTCTCTCTCTCTCGGAGGACCTGAGCCCTAGGACCATGCCCCAGGACTACCTGACATGATGACTCCTTGCTGTCCCCAGTCCACCTGGCCGTGCTGCTGCTCCAGTTTCAACTGTTCTGCCTTATTATTATTTGAACATCAAATCAAATTTTATTTGTCACATACACATGGTTAGCAGATGTTAATGCGAGTGTAGCGAAATGCTTGTAAACATGCTGGTCATGTTCTGTTATCTCCACCCGGCAAAGCCAGAAGAGGACTGGCCACCCCACATAGCCTGGTTCCTCTCTAGGTTTCTTCCTAGGTTTTGGCCTTTCTAGGGAGTTTTTCCTAGCCACCGTGCTTCTACACCTGCATTGCTTGCTGTTTGGGGTTTTAGGCTGGGTTTCTGTACAGCACTTTGAGATATCAGCTGATGTACGAAGGGCTATATAAATACATTTGATTTGATTGTAATGTTTTCACCATCTCAGATAGCTCCCTGTAGAAACTAGTACCGCCCTCGTTTTGAAAAGCCTGCCTTTGAGGGTGGGAACAAGGAAGTAGGGTTCCCGTCAGGCTGTAGTCTTTACAAAGCCAGGGAAAATGAGTCAACCTACATATCCCGCATTGTCCTGGCAGATAGCAACATCGTTGAGACAAGCCCAATGGCTCTATTGAACAAGGACAGCCATATCTACTCTCTGCTAGCCTGAAAAAAGGCCATAACTGATGCTACAAAACATGACTTCACTCATTTTTAGATCAGACAGCAGGCTCTACCAACCAATGTATCTTCCGGCGAGAAAATTACACCCCAAATAGTGTCAAGCAGTGAAGGTTCTCTTTATTCAGCTGTGCTGAAAAACACCTGTGAGTGTGTGGCAGACAGACGAAGGTTAGAAACAGATTAGGACTAGATGGTGTGGAACCCAAGAGCGGTGCTGGAGGTTAGACCTCCGGATCTTCTATACGTACTGACCCCATTCCCCACGGTCGGCTCTTCTATACTTACTGACCCCATTCCCCACGTCCCGCTCTTCTATAATTACTGACCCCATTCCCCACGTCCCGCTCTTCTAAACCTACTGACCCCATTCCCCACGTCCCGCTCTTCTATACCTACTGACCCCATTCCCCACGTCCCGCTCTTCTATACCTACTGACCCCATTCCCCACGTCCCGCTCTTCTATACCTACTGACCCCATTCCCCACGTCCCGCTCTTCTATACCTACTGACCCCATTCCCCACGTCCCGCTCTTCTATACCTACTGACCCCATTCCCCACGTCCCGCTCTTCTATACCTACTGACCCCATTCCCCACGTCCTGCTCTTCTATACCTACTGACCCCATTCCCCACGTCCCGCTCTTCTATACCTACTGACCCCATTCCCCACGTCCCGCTCTTCTATACCTACTGACCCCATTCCCCACGTCCCGCTCTTCTATACCAACTGACCCCATTCCCCACGTCCCGCTCTTCTATACCTACTGACCCCATTCCCCACGTCCCGCTCTTCTATACCCACTGACCCCATTCCCCACGTCCCGCTCTTCTATACCCACTGACCCCATTCCCCACGTCCTGCTCTTCTATACCCACTGACCCCATTCCCCACATCCTGCTCTTCTATACCTACTGACCCCATTCCCCA
The DNA here is from genome assembly GCF_045791955.1 of Oncorhynchus clarkii lewisi. Lineage (NCBI taxonomy): Eukaryota > Metazoa > Chordata > Actinopteri > Salmoniformes > Salmonidae > Oncorhynchus > Oncorhynchus clarkii. Next base: position 71,737 of record NW_027260938.1, read on the forward strand.
CGGCCGGCTCTTCTATACCTACTGACCCCATTCCCCACGTCCTGCTCTTCTATACCTACTGACCCCATTCCCCACGTCCCGCTCTTCTATACCTACTGGCCCCATTCCCCACGTCCCGCTCTTCTATACCTACTGACCCCATTCCCCACGTCCCGCTCTTCTATACCAACTGACCCCATTCCCCACGTCCCGCTCTTCTATACCTACTGACCCCATTCCCCACGTCCCGCTCTTCTATACCCACTGACCCCATTCCCCACGTCCCGCTCTTCTATACCCACTGACCCCATTCCCCACGTCCTGCTCTTCTATACCCACTGACCCCATTCCCCACATCCTGCTCTTCTATACCTACTGACCCCATTCCCCACGGCCGGCTCTTCTATACCTACTGACCCCATTCCCCACATCCCGCTCTTCTATACCTACTGACCCCATTCCCCAGGTCCCGCTCTACTATACCTACTGACCCCATTCCCCACTTCAATACGTACTGACCCCATTCCCCACGTCCCGCTCTTCTATACCTACTGACCCCATTCCCCACGTCCCGCTAATCTATACCAACTGACCCCATTCCCCACGTCCCGCTCTTCTATACCTACTGACCCCATTCCCCACGGCCTGCTCTTCTATACCTACTGACCCCATTCCCCACGGCCGGCTCATCTATACCTACTGACCCCATTCCCCACTTCAATACGTACTGACCCCATTCCCCACGTCCCGCTCTTCTATACCTACTGACCCCATTCCCCACATCCCGCTCTTCTATACCTACTGACCCCATTCCCCACATCCTGCTCTTCTATACCTACTGACCCCATTCCCCACGTCCTGCCTGCTCTTCCAGATTGACTTCCTTTCTTCCACACTCATCTGAAGAACTACACTACTTCATAATGACCGACAGATCCTGATGTCACCATGACATCAGAGGGCAAAATGATAGATCTTAAGATGAAAGTGGTTAGATTTCAATATCAAAGGACTGGCCATTTGAAGTTGAGAGAACCAGAGGTAATTTAGGGAGAGACTAGCATGCATGGGACATAGTTAGAACTAAGCCTAGACAATCATATCATTAATAATCGAGCTCTGTTTGGTCTATAACAATAACCTACCTGTGTTGAAGACATGTACATCTATCTGTCTCAGCGTCTCATAGTCGTCTCCAGAGCAGTACCCTCCGAAGGAGTACACCTTGTGTCCCATGGAGACGGCAGCATGGTTCACCCTCCGCGGCCCTCCGTCCAGGTGGGTCGTCCAGCGCCACATCCCACACCACGCCCCTCCACTCCACTCAGCTAGCACCGCACCTGTCCTCCTCACCCTGGCAGCCCGTCACCCAGTGCTACACCATCACCCTGTGTTCTGCTGCCACCTCATCCACCCTCAGACACTACCTACCCAGACAGAGAGAGAAGAGAGGTGTTACAGCCATTCAGACACACACTACCTACTCAGACAGAGAGAGAAGTGTTATAGCCATTCAGACAGACACTACCTACCCAGACAGAGAGGTCAGATGTTACAGCCATTCAGACAGACACTACCTACCCAGACAGAGAGAGAAGAAAGGTGTTACAGCCATTCAGACACACACTACCTACTCAGACAGAGAGAGAAGTGTTATAGCCATTCAGACAGACACTACCTACCCAGACAGAGAGGTTAGATGTTACAGCCATTCAGACAGACACTACCTACCCAGACAGAGAGGTTAGATGTTACAGCATTCCTACACCATCACAGTCTTAACCAGAACGACTTAGTCAAATGCATTCAACTAAGCAAGGTCAAAACCCACATCACAGTCATTGCAAGTAAAGCACCATTGTAGGTGTGAGTATTTTGAAAAATCATTAACTCTGAGTAGAAATTAAGATGACTGAGGAGGTGGTATGAAGACAGCCCTCTGGGGTTCATTTCTGTTTGGCTGTTGACAGCTCCTCAGGCCCCTGTATTATCCCTGCTAGGTGGTCACTGGTTGGGCCTCTGCTAGGAGGGTAATTATAGGATGTGGTCACTGGTTGGGCCTCTGCTAGAAGGGTATTATAGGAGGTGGTCACTGGTTGGGCCTCTGCTAGGAGGGTATTATAGGAGGTGGTCACTGGTTGGGCCTCTGCTAGGAGGGTATTATAGGAGGTGGTCACTGGTTGGGCCTCTGCTAGGAGGGTATTATAGGAGGTGGTCACTGGTTGGGCCTCTGCTAGGAGGGTATTATAGGAGGTGGTCACTGGTTGGGCCTCTGCTAGGAGGTGGTCACTGGTTGGGCCTCTGCTAGGAGGTGGTCACTGGTTGGGCCTCTGCTAGGAGGTGGTCACTGGTTGGGCCTCTGCTAGGAGGTGGTCACTGGTTGGGCCTCTGCTAGGAGGTGGTCACTGGTTGGGCCTCTGCTAGGAGGTGGTCACTGGTTGGGCCTCTGCTAGGAGGTGGTCACTGGTTGGGCCTCTGCTAGGAGGTGGTCACTGGTTGGGCCTCTGCTAGGAGGTGGTCACTGGTTGGGCCTCTGCTAGGAGGTGGTCACTGGTTGGGCCTCTGCTAGGAGGTGGTCACTGGTTGGGCCTCTGCTAGGAGGTGGTCACTGGTTGGGCCTCTGCTAGGAGGTGGTCACTGGTTGGGCCTCTGCTAGGAGGTGGTCACTGGTTGGGCCTCTGCTAGGAGGTGGTCACTGGTTGGGCCTCTGCTAGGAGGTGGTCACTGGTTGGGCCTCTGCTAGGAGGTGGTCACTGGTTGGGCCTCTGCTAGGAGGTGGTCACTGGTTGGGCCTCTGCTAGGAGGTGGTCACTGGTTGGGCCTCTGCTAGGAGGTGGTCACTGGTTGGGCCTCTGCTAGGAGGTGGTCACTGGTTGGGCCTCTGCTAGGAGGTGGTCACTGGTTGGGCCTCTGCTAGGAGGTGGTCACTGGTTGGGCCTCTGCTAGGAGGTGGTCACTGGTTGGGCCTCTGCTAGGAGGTGGTCACTGGTTGGGCCTCTGCTAGGAGGTGGTCACTGGTTGGGCCTCTGCTAGGAGGTGGTCACTGGTTGGGCCTCTGCTAGGAGGTGGTCACTGGTTGGGCCTCTGCTAGGAGGTGGTCACTGGTTGGGCCTCTGCTAGGAGGTGGTCACTGGTTGGGCCTCTGCTAGGAGGTGGTCACTGGTTGGGCCTCTGCTAGGAGGGTATTATAGGAGGTGGTCACTGGTTGGGCCTCTGCTAGGAGGTGGTCACTGGTTGGGCCTCTGCTAGGAGGTGGTCACTGGTTGGGCCTCTGCTAGGAGGTGGTCACTGGTTGGGCCTCTGCTAGGAGGTGGTCACTGGTTGGGCCTCTAAATCCAAATGTCCCCTTTACGATGGCCTCCTTACACCCTCTGACAACATAACACTAAAAAGAGTGGCGCATAAAAACTGATTGTCAGAGATATGTACGCAGAGGAAAATGAAGCTTTCCACCTTGTCCACTACGGTCCTGTTGATATGGATAGGGGGGTGCTCCCTCTGCTGTTTCCTGAAGTCCACGATCAGCTCCTTCGTTTTGTTGAGGGAGAGGTTATTTTCCTGACACCACACTCCAAGGGCCCTCACCTCCTCCCTGTAGGCCGTCTCGTCGTTGTTGCTAATCAGGCCTACCACTGTTGAGTCGTCTGCAAACTTGATGATTGAGTTGGAGGCGTGCTTGTCCATGCAGTCATGGGTGAACAGGGAGTACAGGAGAGGGCTCAGAACGCACCATTGTGGGGCCCCCGTGTTGAGGATCAGCGAAGTGAAGGTGTTGTGTCCTACCTTCACCACCTCGGGGCGACCCGTCAGAAAGTCCAGGACCCAGTTGCACAGGGTGGAGTTCAGACCCAGGCCCTTGAGCTTAATGATGAGCTTGGAGGGTACTATGGTGTTGAATGCTGAGCTATAGTCAATGAACAGCATTCTTACATAGGTATTCCTCTTGTCCGGATGGGATAGGACAATGCGATTGCGATTACATCGTCTGTGGACCTATTTGGGCGGTAAGCAAATTGGAGTGGGTCTAGGGTGTCAGGTAGGGTGGAGGTGATATGATCCTTGACTAGTCTCTCAAAGCACTTCATGATGACTGAAGATAGTCGTTCAGCTCAGCTACCTTTGCTTTCTTGGGTACAGGGACAATGGTGGACAATTTGAAGCATGTGGGGACAGCAGACTGGGACAGGGAGAGATTGAATATGTCCGTAAACGCTCCAGCCAGCTGGTCTCCACATGCTCTGAGGATGCGGCTAGGGATGTCGTTTGCGAGGGTTAACACGCTTAAAATGTCTTACTCACGTCGGCCACGGAGAACGAGAGCCCACAGTCCTTGGGAGTCTGGCCGCTTTGGAGGCACTGTGTTCACCTTATTCGCCCAATTTGAGGTTTTTAGCTTGCCCCGGAGCAAGACTTCAGTGTCTGCAACATGGCTGGTTTTTCCTTTGTAATCCATGATTGTCTGTAGAACGTCTGTAATCCCTACCATATACATCTCGTGTCTGAGCTGCTGAATTTCCACTCCACTGTCTCTGTACTGACATTTTGCCTGTTTGATTGCCTTTTCGGAGATAATAACTACACTGACTTGTATTCAACCATATTCCCAGTTACTTTGCCATGGTTAAATGTGGTGGTTCACGTTTTCAGTTTTGCTCGAATGCTGCCATCTATCCACGGTTTCTGTTTTGGGTAGGTTTTAATAGTCGGTGGGAATAACATCCCTATATACTTCCTGATGAACTCAGTCACTGTGTCCGTGTATAAGTCAATGTTATTCTCAGAGGCTACCGGAACACATCCCAGTCCGTTTGATCAAAACAGTTTTGAAGCGTGGATTCCGATTAATCAACGCTGGTGTGACCAACCTTTAAGCACGGGTACTTTCTGTTTGAGCTTCTGCCTATAGGAAGGGAGGACAAAAATAGAGTTGTGACCCGATTTGCCGAAGGGAGGGCGGGGGAGGGCCTAGTAGGCATCCCGGAAGGGGGAGTAGCAGTGGTTGAGTGTTTTTCCAGCGCGAGTACTACAGTCATTGTGTTGATAGAACTTCGGTAGAGTTTTCCTCAAATTTGCTTTGTTAAAATCCTCAGCTACAATAAATGCGGCCTCAGTTCCTTGAGGGCCATCGTGGGAATATAAATGGCTGTGACTACCTCTTGGGAGGTAATACAGTCGGCATTTGATTGTGAGGTATTCTAGGTTGGGTGAACAAAAGGACTTGAGTTTCTGTATGTCACAATCACAGTAGTTAATCATGAAACATACACTACTGCCTTTCTTCTTCCCAGAGAGTTCTTAATTCCTGTCTGCGCGATGGACTGAGAACCCAGCTGGCTGTATGGATGGGGACAGTATATCCCGAGAGAGCCATGTTCCCGTGAAACAGAGTATGTTACAATCCCTTATGTTTCTCTGGAAGGTGATCCTCATCCTGAGCTTGTCTACTTTATTGTCCAGAGACTGAACATTAGCGAGTAATAGAAATCCACCTCGAATACCGCTTCTCCGCCGGCGGCGTCTTGGAGCAGCCTCTGGGATAAGTTCAATTGCCCTGGAGGATACGAACAAAGGATCCAATTCGGGAAAGTCGTATTCATGGTCGTAATGCTGAAGAGTTACCACCACGCTGATATCCAAAAGTTATTTCCGGCTGTATGTAACACAAAAAAACATTCTTGGCTAATCATGTAAGAAATAACACAAATATTTTTTAAATACTGCCATGTCTGTCTGCGCCATCATCGAAACCCAGCATATAGCACGTTCTATGGGATGGTCATCGAAACCCAGCATATAGCACGTTCTATGGGATGGTCATCGAAACCCAGCATATAGCACGTTCTATGGGATGGTCATCGAAACCCAGCATATAGCACGTTCTATGGGATGGTCATCGAAACCCAGCATATAGCACGTTCTATGGGATGGTCATCGAAACCCAGCATATAGCACGTTCTATGGGATGGTCATAAACTGTATTAATTTATGTCTGAGATATGAACATGACTGGGGATTCAAACATCTGCATCTACTCATCATCAGCTTCTACCTGGTCTACCTCACATTTTTGTTCGACATGTGGTGTCATTGGGAAAAGCCTGTATCAACCCTTGATACAGTTTGCAAATCAACTTTTGAGGTTTGTCAGAATAGCATCTAGCTTGTCCAGTGTTTAATGCACAGAGAATAAAGTGTTCTATTTGTAAAAATTCACCTCACCTCTGTCACAGACTGGTCTTCCCTGGCTGCCTGATCCTGCTGAAACCCCTGTCACTCTCTGATCCTCCTAAAAATGAAGCATGGCAAAGAATGACCTTGGTGTATATTTCTACAATATATTATCCAAGAACAGAATCAATGGTTGAATAATTGAAATGACCATCATTGCCTGATCCCAGACTGTAGCTACTGTAGGTCTACCCGGGTCATTCTCGTGAAACCATTCAAATACCAAGTAATGATTTTAAATGTAAAACATGGAAGTTAGTAATATAACAAAATATCATAATAAAAATAGTGTTCTCTACTTTGCACAAAGAGTAATTTCAATGAAAATATTCTGGAAAAAATTAATGGATGTTCTACTAGATGTTTTCAAATGACAGAAATTAATAACTGAATATTTATGTATAATAATAATAATAATGAAAAGATAGTGGAAAATCGAAGTATCCCTGACTGACGTTCTCACCTCCACAACATTTTTGAAGGACTGTTCACACACACACAGAATTTTAAATAAAGTTTGATTTTGAATGAAGCAACACATCTGCCACTACCTTCAAGATGGCTACCAGGTAAGCAGATATCTTTATATTTCTCCAGTTAAAAAGTTAAACATTCTCTTGTCAGACTGCGTACACGACACTATTGATTATCATTACAGATAGTTTTCCACAATTAGAAAAAAGTTAGAACATTTTAAATCAATGAAAATATACTTAAATAATGCCTAATTATGTACATTGTATAAAAATGTATTCTCTATTGTTAGCAAAACATGCTAAGTTTCCTCATCCTCAGCAACACCATTCTCATTTACCGCTACAATTTAAGGCCAGTTGCGGTAGAGAGAACTTCTGTTTCAGTAATGAGAAATGTATCATACAGACTATTTTTAAATAAATATAACTGCAAGAAGGTCCCTTAGAAATCTGGATTCCCAATGAAATCGCATTGAAAAGAGAGTGACCTCAAAAAAAAAACAACAATGGTTTGTCCTCGGGGTTTCGCCTGCTAAATAGGTTCTGTTATACTCACAGACATGATTCAAACAGTTTTAGAGTGTTTTCTATCCAAATGTACTAATAATATGCATATCTTATCTTCTGAGGATGAGTAGCAGGCAGTTGAATTTGGGCATGCATTTCATCCGGACGTGAAAATACTGGCCCCTGTCACCAAGAAGTCACCGTGCCAGCTTCATCAGTCATCGTGCCAGCTTCATCAGTCACCGTGCCAGCTACATCAGTCACCGTGCCAGCTACATCAGTCAACTGCTCTGTTGTATTTTAAAACTCTGAACTACGATCAACTCTCCCGTCCTGATCCAGCCAGCCTTCCAGAACTTTTGCCTTCACACAGCCTGTCATCCCGCTCTGTGGTGTGGCGTGGTCCTAAATCTAGCCTTCTGAAAACTGCACAGCCTACCTGACCGTTCAGAGACATGGCCACAGCCTACCAGACCGCTCAGAGACGTGGCCACAGCCTACCAGACCGCTCAGGGGCGTGGCCACAGCCTACCAGACCGGTCAGAGGCGTGGCCACAGCCTACCAGACCGCTCAGGGGCGTGGCCACAGCCTACCAGACCGCTCAGGGGCGTGGCCACAGCCTACCAGACCGCTCAGGGGCGTGGCCACAGCCTACCAGACCGCTCAGGGGCGTGGCCACAGCCTACCAGACCGCTCAGGGGCGTGGCCACAGCCTACCAGACCGCTCAGGGGCATGGCCACAGCCTACCAGACCACTCAGAGGCGTCCTGGTAGTCCTTAAGCACACCGTTGACGCTTTGTGAAAGTTTCACCCCCTGGTAATGATGTTGGGTACAATGGGACTTTTCGTAAAAGGACTTCATAAAATGAAAACATAGCAATGTATCAACTTACGTGACATCCAAGAGGGCCAACCAACTGTCTGATAGTGAACGCAGTGATGACATCCAAGAGGGCCAACCAACTGTCTGATAGTGAACGCAGTGATGACATCCAAGAGGGCCAACCAACTGTCTGATAGTGAACGCAGTGATGACATCCAAGAGGGCCAACCAACTGTCTGATAGTGAACGCAGTGATGACATCAAAGAGGACCAACCAACTGTCTGGTAGAGAACATGGTGATGATATCCAAGAGGGCCAACCAACTGTCTGATAGAGAACGCAGTGATGACATCAAAGAGGGCCAACCAACTGTCTGGTAGAAAACGTGGTGATGACATCCAAGAGGGCCAACCAACTGTCTGGTAGAAAACGTGGTGATGACATCCAAGAGGGCCAACCAACTGTCTGGTAGAAAACGTGGTGATGAGCACTATTGGCAGGACCTTATAGAAGCAGCCCATTTTTCTTCTCAGCTTCTTGACTAATCAAATCAAATTTTATTTGTCGCATGTGCCAAATACAACAGGTATTAGTGAAATGCTTACTTACGAGTCCTTATGCATTTCACTCTAAGGTGTACACCTGTTGTATTAAGTGCATGTGACAAATAAAATTTGATCTGATTAGTCAAGAACCTGAGAAGAAAAGTGGCAGCTTCTATAAGGTCCTGCATCTCGCTAAATAGTAGAAAGTAGATTATTCAGTTGACAGTCCTATCGGTCGTAGACTATGGCGACATCTGTATGAACGCAGCTGACACTTCATTAAAGTTGTTGGATGCAGTTTAAGTGGACAATATGATTTATAAAAAGGCAGCTTTTCATCCATCCAGATGCGGAGGTATTTGTAAGCACGGACACGATATATGTGGACATAATCAACAGTACAAATGATTAAATTATCAGACTTATTTTTATGCGCTCTAGAGAACATCATATACTTAGTTACCTGCAATCAATACTCATTTCAGGTCAATAAAGTTTTGATGTAATACAATGAAGGCAGACTGTAGTTCAGATAGAGCCTGGTCAAGAAGTGTGTGAGAGAGTGTGTTTCCTTATGCCAAGAAGTCAAGACGTGTGTGTGTTTCTGGGTGAGAGAACCAGGGCAACCTCTGGGTGAGAGAACCAGGGCAACCTCTGGGTGAGAGAGCCAGGGCAACCTCTGGGTGAGAGAGCCAGGGCAACCTCTGGGTGAGAGAGCCAGGGCAACCTCTGGGTGAGAGAGCCAGGGCAACCTCTGGGTGAGAGAGCCAGGGCAACCTCTGGGTGAGAGAGCCAGGGCAACCTCTGGGTGAGAGAGCCAGGGCAACCTCTGGGTGAGAGAGCCAGGGCAACCTCTGGGTGAGAGAGCCAGGGCAACCTCTGGGTGAGAGAGCCAGGGCAACCTCTGGGTGAGAGAGCCAGGGCAACCTCTGGGTGAGAGAGCCAGGGCAACCTCTGGGTGAGAGAGCCAGGGCAACCTCTGGGTGAGAGAGCCAGGGCAACCTCTGGGTGAGAGAGCCAGGGCAACCTCTGGGTGAGAGAGCCAGGGCAACCTCTGGGTGAGAGAGCCAGGGCAACCTCTGGGTGAGAGAGCCAGGGCAACCTCTGGGTGAGAGAGCCAGGGCAACCTCTGGGTCCCCACAATCCATCTCAAAGCTAGTCAGTTAACAGCACACTGATACATCAGAAAGTAGACAGAAGCAACAACACAACTGACTGACAGAGGGGAGGGAAGGGAGACCAATTTAACTGCCACTTTCCTACTCTGTAGATATGGGACTATCATGCAAAACTAAGTCCATTTTTCATAAGAAGTAAAAGGTAAACTCTGAGTTTGAAAAGGCTTCAGCCTAGGTCTGGCCTGGAAAGGTATTCACTCCAGACAATATGACCTCTCTCTTTGAAAACCATCTGGGGGGAAATGCTGCTAGTGGAATGTTTGCAGTCTACTCAGTTTCAACATCATGGTTAATGACCTTAAGTCAAATCAAATAGTATTTGCCACATGCGCCGAATAGAACAGGTAATAGAACCTTATCATCATGAAATGCTGAATACAACAGCTGTTGACCTTATCATCATGAAATGCTGAATACAACAGGTGTTGACCTTACCATGAAATGCTTACTTACAAGCCCTTAACCAACAATGCAGTTCAAGGAATAGAGTTAAGAAAATATTTGCTAAATAAAGTAGGAAATAAAATAAAAAGTAATACAATGAAATAACGAGGCTATAAACAGGGGGTACCGAGTCAATGTGACATGCTGGTAGAAATGAGGTAAAACAGATTTAAGTTTCCCTGCAATAAAGTCCCCGGCCACTAGGAGCACCACTTCTGGATGAGCATTTTCTTGTTTGGTTATGACCTTCCACAGCTCATTGAGTGGAGTCTTAGCGCCAGCATCGGTTTGTGGTGGTAAATAGACAGCTACGAATAATATAGATGAGAACTCCTCTTGGTAGATAGTGTGGTCTACTGGCGGGCAATACCTTGAGACTTCTTTAATATTAGACATTGCGCACCAGCTGTTATTGACAAATACACATACACCCCTCCCAGCCAGCTCTATATTATCCATGTCGTCGTTCAGCCACGACTCGGTGACACATAAGATATTAGTTGAATATCCCTTTGGTAGGATAGTCTTAATCCTAGATCAAGTTTATTTTCCCAATGATTGCATGTTGCTAATAGTACTGATGGTAGTGGTGGTTTACCCACTCGCCTACGAATTCTCACATGGCACCCCAACCTCCGCCCCCGTTTTCTCAGTCTTTTCTTCCCGTGAATGACTGGGATTTGGGGCTGATCTCAAGAAAGCAGTATTTCCTTAATGTTGGACTCATAAAATAAAAAAAAATCTTTGTCCAGTTTGAGGTGAGTAATCGCTGTTCTTATGTCAAGAAGCTCTGGACATCATCTGCTAGTTTTTTTGTTTGTTTGTTTTTTCACCTTTATTTAACCAGGTAAGCTAGTTGAAAACAAGTTCTCATGAATAACAGAGTGCAATACTCCCTGATGTCTCTCAATGTCAGACATACTAGTTGGGTAATAATAAGCGATGATCACTGAAATTGACTGGCATAGACAATGCAGATCCAGTTAGCCAATCTGTCTAGAACTAGCTAGGTATACATAACTACCAAGTACACTGCCCAAACAAAGTCCCCAGTCCTAAAAACATACCCCACCCCTGTCCTCAAAACATAACCCCATGTCCCTCTCCTCTGCATAACATTGCTGGCTAGTTGTGACTAACTACCAGGTACACTGCCAAAAACCCCACCCCCAGTCCTAAAAACATATCCCTTGGAATAAGTCACAAATGTCACTCTCCACTATATAGTGCACTACTATAGTGCACTCAAAACCAGAGCTCTATGGACTATTTGGGAATAGGGAGCCATTTAGGACTCAGACAGGTCCACTCTCAACCAGTGTGTCTGCTGTTCCAGTGACCTCTAACAGCTCTTATAAATAAACCCTCAGAGGACTAATAATGCACACCCTTATATTTCCAGATGACCTCAAGGATAAAGGCCCCTACTACAAGACACATGCCAAAACACTACTAGTTACTGATTTCATTATCTAAATGGTTCCTTACCTAGCAAGACAGACAAAAATATGATTGAGCTAGCTAAGATCTGAGTTTCTCTAGCTATCTAAACGTTTGTGCAAGTGTCAAAGTCGTTAGCTAACTTGGATAGTTAACAATGATCTGTTGCCGTCTGACAAATATAACATATTAAGCTACCAACCTCTGGCTAGAGTAGCAAACCAAACAGTTAGGTTTGACTGATTAAATAATGTCCACACAGTTTCAGGAATAATGTCAACTTTGCGAGTGCAAGTTAACCTAGCTACCTCTCACCAGCCAACTAACTAACGTTAGCAATTCACCTCGTATCAAGAGCAGCCAGCTAACGATAGCTAGCTTAGTAAAGTAGCTACGCTAGCTACCCAGCCAGCTAGTTTAGCCAACCAGCTAACTTATCTAACTTTAGTTGGGATATAACGTTAGTAGACAACACTGAACATGACCAAAACATAGGATGTTAGCTATGAAGATATCTAACGTTGGCCATTTGTAAATTAACGTTATCTACCTAGCTAGCAAGCCAGCTATCCAAACTTGACAGCTAACGACCCACATCTATTACACAATTGCAATTACCAATGAACAAAAAGGTTAGTAAGATAATCGTGTATTACCCAAAGGTGTCACTCTGCGTTAACACGAACATGTATTTGCGACAGTTATTCGTAACCAACATTACCTTGGAAACCAGACGGTCCCTTCTCGGGCCTCCTGACGCAATGTTTACGGTGTCAGACTTCTTCTCCGACTTCGACAAAATGGCGGTCCGCAAACAGACGTTAAAGCGTCATTCCGCCACCTACTGTGCTGAAGTGTGTGGTCAATCACAGTTCAAATCATATCAAATTGTATTTTATTAGTAACATGCGCCGAATACAACAAGTGTAGTAGACCTTACAGTGAAATGCTTACTTACGAGCCCCTAACCAACAATGCAGGCTAAAAAAAATACAGATAAGAATAAGAAATAAAAGTAACAACTAATTAAAGAGCAGCAGTAAAATATCAATAGCGAGACTATTTTTTTATTTTTTTATTTCACCTTTATTTAACCAGGTAGGCTAGTTGAGAACAAGTTCTCATTTACAACTGCGACCTGGCCAAGATAAAGCAAAGCAGTGTGAACAGACAACAACACAGAGTTACACATGAAGTAAACAATAAACAAGTCAATAACTCAGTAGAAAAAAAGGAGTCTATATACATTGTGTGCAAAAGGCATGAGGAGGTAGGCAATAAATAGGCCATAAGAGCGAATAATTACAATTTAGCAGATTAACACAGGAGTGATAAATGATCAGATGATCATGTGCAAGTAGAGATACTGGTGTGCAAAAGAGCAGAAAAGTACATAAATAAAAACTGTACGGGGATGAGGTAGGTAAATTGGGTGGGCTATTTACAGATTAACTATGTACAGCTGCAGCGATTGGTTATCTGCTCAGATAGCAGATGTTTAAAGTTGGTGAGGGAAATAAAAGTCTCCAATATATTTACATATATATATATATATATATACTGTATATATATACTATATACAAGGGGGTACCGGTACAGAGTCAATGTGCGGGGGCACCGGTTGGTTGAGGTAATATGTAC